>NW_027223054.1:762600-765100 GCF_043380555.1 Nothobranchius furzeri | reverse complement strand
AAGAAGAAGAAGAAGAAGAAGAGAAACAAGTAGAGGAAGAAGATGATAAACAAGTAGAAGAAGAAGAATAAGAAGAAGAGAAACAAGTAGAAGACGAAGAAGGAGAAGAAGAGAAACAAGTAGTAGAAGAAGAAGAGAAACAAGTAGAAGAAGAAGAAGAGAAACAAGTAGAAGAAGAAGAAGAAGAGAAACAAGTAGAAGAAGAAGAAGAAGAAGAAGAAGAGAAACAAGTAGAAGAAGAAGAAGAGAAACAAGTAGAAGAAGAAAAAGAAGAAGAAGAGAAACAAGTAGAAGAAGAAGAAGAGAAACAAGTAGAAGAAGAAGAAGAGAAACAAGTAGAAGAAGAAGAAGAAGAAGAAGAAGAAGAAGAGAAACAAGTAGAAGAAGAAGAAGAAGAAGAAGAAGAAGAGAAACAAGTAGAAGAAGAAGAGAAACAAGTAGAAGAAGAAGAAGAGAAACAAGTAGAAGAAGAAGAAGAGAAACAAGTAGAAGAAGAAGAAGAGAAACAAGTAGAAGAAGAAGAAGAAGAAGAAGAAGAAGAAGAGAAACAAGTATAAGATGAAGAAGAGAAACAAGTAGAAGAAGAAGAAGAGAAACAAGTAGAAGAAGAAGAAGAGAAACAAGAAGAAGAAGAAGAAGAAGAAGAAGAAGAAGAAGAAGAAGAAGAAGAAGAGAAACAAGTAGAGGAAGAAGATGATAAATAAGTAGAAGAAGAAGAAGAAGAAGAGAAACAAGTAGAAGAAGAAGAAGGAGAAGAAGAGAAACAAGTAGAAGAAGAAGAAGAGAAACAAGTAGAAGAAGAAGAAGAGAAACAAGTAGAAGAAGAAGAAGAGAAACAAGTAGAAGAAGAAGAAGAAGAAGAGAAACAAGTAGAAGATGAAGAAGAGAAACAAGTAGAAGAAGAAGAAGAGAAACAAGTAGAAGAAGAAGAAGAGAAACAAGAGGAAGAAGAAGAAGAAGAAGAAGAGAAACAAGTAGAGGAAGAAGATGATAAACAAGTAGAAGAAGAAGAATAAGAAGAAGAGAAACAAGTAGAAGACGAAGAAGGAGAAGAAGAGAAACAAGTAATAGAAGAAGAAGAGAAACAAGTAGAAGAAGAAGAAGAGAAACAAGTAGAAGAAGAAGAAGAAGAGAAACAAGTAGAAGAAGAGAAACAAGTAGAAGAAGAAGAAGAAGAAGAAGAAGAGAAACAAGTAGAAGAAGAAGAAGAGAAACAAGTAGAAGAAGAAAAAGAAGAAGAAGAGAAACAAGTAGAAGAAGAAGAAGAGAAACAAGTAGAAGAAGAAGAAGAGAAACAAGTAGAAGAAGAAGAAGAAGAAGAAGAAGAAGAAGAAGAGAAACAAGTAGAAGAAGAAGAAGAAGAAGAAGAAGAGAAACAAGTAGAAGAAGAAGAAGAAGAAGAAGAAGAAGAAGAAGAAGAAGAAGAAGAAGAAGAAGAAGAAGAAGAAGAAGAAGAGAAACAAGTAGAAGAAGAAGAGAAACAAGTAGAAGAAGAAGAAGAGAAACAAGTAGAAGAAGAAGAAGAGAAACAAGTAGAAGAAGAACAACAAGAAGAAGAAGAGAAACAAGTAGAAGAAGAAGAAGAGAAACAAGTAGAAGAAGAAGAAGAAGAGAAACAAGTAGAAGAAGAAGAAGAGAAACAAGTAGAAGAAGAAGAAGAAGAAGAAGAGAAACATGTAAAAGAAGAAGAAGAGAAACAAGTAGAAGAAGAAGAAGAAGAAGAAGAAGAAGAAGAAGAAGAAGAAGAAGAGAAACAAGTAGAAGAAGAAGAAGAGAAACAAGTAGAAGAAGAAGAAGAAGAAGAAGAAGAAGAAGGGAAACAAGTAGAAGAAGAAGAGAAACAAGTAGAAGAAGAAGAAGAGAAACAAGTAGAAGAAGAAGAAGAGAAACAAGTAGAAGAAGAAGAAGAGAAACAAGTAGAAGAAGAAGAAGAAGAAGAAGAAGAAGAGAAACAAGTAGAAGAAGAAGAAGAGAAACAAGAAGAAGAAGAAGAAGAAGAAGAAGAAGAAGAAGAAGAAGAAGAAGAAGAAGAAGAAGAAGAAGAAGAAGAAGAGAAACAAGTAGAGGAAGAAGATGATAAATAAGTAGAAGAAGAAGAAGAAGAAGAGAAACAAGTAGAAGAAGAAGAAGGAGAAGAAGAGAAACAAGTAGAAGAAGAAGAAGAGAAACAAGTAGAAGAAGAAGAAGAGAAACAAGTAGAAGAAGAAGAAGAGAAACAAGTAGAAGAAGAAGAAGAAGAAGAGAAACAAGTAGAAGATGAAGAAGAGAAACAAGTAGAAGAAGAAGAAGAGAAACAAGTAGAAGAAGAAGAAGAGAAACAAGAGGAAGAAGAAGAAGAAGAAGAAGAAGAAGAAGAAGAGAAACAAGTAGAGGAAGAAGATGATAAACAAGTAGAAGAAGAAGAATAAGAAGAAGAGAAACAAGTAGAAGACGAAGAAGGAGAAGAAGAGAAACAAGTAGTAGAAGAAGAAGAGAAACAAGTAGAAGAAGAAGAAGAGAA
>NW_027223054.1:702600-705100 GCF_043380555.1 Nothobranchius furzeri | reverse complement strand
GAAGACGAAGAAGAAGAAGAAGAAGAAGAAGAAGAAGAAGAAGAAGAAGAAGAAGAAGAAGGGAAACAAGTAGAAGAAGAAGAAGAGAAACAAGTAGAAGAAGAAGAAGAGAAACAAGTAGAAGAAGAAGAAGAGAAACAAGAAGAAGAAGAAGAAGAAGAAGAAGAAAATGAAGAAGAAGAAGAAGAAGAGAAACAAGTAGAAGAAGAAGAAGAGAAACAAGTAGAAGAAGAAGAAGAGAAACAAGTAGAAGAAGAAGAAGAGAAACAAGTAGAAGAAGAAGAAGAGAAACAAGAAGAAGAAGAAGAAGAAGAAGAAGAAGAGAAACAAGTAGAAGAAGAAGAAGAAGAAGAAGAGAAACAAGTAGAAGAAGAAGAGAAACAAGTAGTAGTAGAAGAAGAGAAACAAGTAGAAGAAGAGAAACAAGTAGAAGAAGAAGAAGAGAAACAAGTAGAAGAAGAAGAAGAGAAACAAGTAGAAGAAGAAGAAGAGAAACAAGTAGAAGAAGAAGAAGAAGAAGACAAACAAGTAGAAGAAGAAGAAGAAGAAGAAGAAGAAGAGAAACAAGTAGAAGAAGAAGAAGAGAAACAAGTAGAAGAAGACGAAGAAGAAGAAGAAGAAGAAGAAGAAGAAGAAGAGAAACAAGTAGAAGAAGAAGAAGAGAAACAAGTAGAAGAAGAAGAAGAGAAACAAGAAGAAGAAGAAGAAGAGAAACAAGTAGAAGAAGAAGAAGAAGAGAAACAAGTAGAAGAAGAAGAAGAAGAAGAAGAAGAAGAAGAAGAAGAAGAAGAGAAACAAGTAGAAGAAGAAGAAGAAGAAGAAGAAGAAGAAGAGAAACAAGTAGAAGAAGAAGAAGAGAAACAAGTAGAAGAAGAAGAAGAAAAACAAGTAGAAGAAGAAGAAGAAGAAGAAGAGACACAAGTAGAAGAAGAAGAAGAGAAACAAGTAGAAGAAGAAGAAGAAGAAGAAGAAGAAGAAGGGAAACAAGTAGAAAAAGAAGAAGAGAAACAAGTAGAAGAAGAAGAAGAAGAAGAGAAACAAGTAGAAGAAGAAGAAGAGAAACAAGTAGAAGAAGAAGAAGAAGAAGAAGAAGAAGAAGAAGAAGGGAAACAAGTAGAAGAAGAAGAGAAACAAGTAGAAGAAGAAGAAGAGAAACAAGTAGAAGAAGAAGAAGAGAAACAAGTAGAAGAAGAAGAAGAGAAACAAGTAGAAGAAGAAGAAGAAGAAGAAGAAGAAGAAGAGAAACAAGTAGAAGAAGAAGATGATAAACAAGTAGAAGAAGAAGAATAAGAAGAAGAGAAACAAGTAGAAGACGAAGAAGGAGAAGAAGAGAAACAAGTAGAAGAAGAAGAAGAGAAACAAGTAGAAGAAGAAGAAGAGAAACAAGTAGAAGAAGAAGAAGAAGAGAAACAAGTAGAAGAAGAAGAAGAAGAAGAAGAAGAGAAACAAGTAGAAGAAGAAGAAGAAGAAGAGAAACAAGTAGAAGAAGAAAAAGAAGAAGAGAAACAAGTAGAAGAAGAAGAAGAGAAACAAGTAGAAGAAGAAGAAGAGAAACAAGTAGAAGAAGAAGAAGAAGAAGAGAAACAAGTAGAATAAGAAGAAGAAGAAGAAGAAGAAGAAGAAGAAGAAGAAGAAGAAGAAGAAGAAGAGAAACAAGTAGAAGAAGAAGAAGAAGAAGAAGAAGAAGAAGAAGAGAAACAAGTAGAAGAAGAAGAAGAAGAAGAAGAAGAGAAACAAGTAGAAGAAGAAGAGAAACAAGTAGAAGAAGAAGAAGAGAAACAAGTAGAAGAAGAAGAAGAAGAAGAAGAAGAAGAAGAAGAAGAAGAGAAACAAGTAGAAGAAGAAGAAGAAGAAGAAGAAGAAGAAGAAGAAGAAGAAGAAGAGAAACAAGTAGAAGAAGAAGAAGAAGAAGAAGAAGAAGAAGAAGAAGAAGAAGAAGAAGAAGAAGAGAAACAAGTAGAAGAAGAAGAAGAAGAAGAAGAGAAACAAGTAGAAGAAGAAGAAGAGAAACAAGTAGAAGAAGAAGAAGAGAAACAAGTAGAAGAAGAAGAAGAAGAAGAAGAGAAACAAGTAGAAGAAGAAGAAGAGAAACAAGTAGAAGAAGAAGAAGAAGAAGAAGAGAAACAAGTAGAAGAAGAAGAAGAAGAAGAACAAGAAGAAGAAGAAGAAGAGAAACAAGTAGAAGAAGAAGAAGAAGAAGAGAAACAAGTAGAAGAAGAAGAAGAAGAAGAAGAAGAAGAAGAAGAAGAAGAAGAAGAAGAAGAAGAAGAGAAACAAGTAGAAGAAGAAGAAGAGAAACAAGTAGAAGAAGAACAAGAGAAACAAGTAGAAGAAGAACAAGAGAAACAAGTAGAAGAAGAACAAGAAGAAGAAGAAGAGAAACAAGTAGAAGAAGAAGAAGAGAAACAAGTAGAAGAAGAAGAAGAAGAAGAAGAAGAAGAAGAGAAACAAGTAGAAGAAGAAGAAGAAGAGAAACAAGTAGAAGAAGAAGAAGAAGAAG
>NW_027223054.1:680100-687600 GCF_043380555.1 Nothobranchius furzeri | reverse complement strand
AGAGAAACAAGTAGAAGAAGACGAAGAAGAAGAAGAAGAAGAAGAAGAAGAAGAAGAGAAACAAGTAGAAGAAGAAGAAGAGAAACAAGTAGAAGAAGAAGAAGAAGAGAAACAAGTAGAAGAAGAAGAAGAGAAACAAGTAGAAGAAGAAGAAGAGAAACAAGTAGAAGAAGAAGAAGAAGAAGAAGAAGAAGAAGAAGAAGAAGAAGAAGAAGAAGAAGAAGAAGAGAAACAAGTAGAAGAAGAAGAAGAAGAAGAAGAAGAAGAAGAGAAACAAGTAGAAGAAGAAGAAGAAGAAGAAGAAGAAGAAGAAGAAGAAGAGAAACAAGTAGAAGAAGAAGAAGAGAAACAAGTACAAGAAGAAGAAGAAAAACAAGTAGAAGAAGAAGAAGAAGAAGAGACACAAGTAGAAGAAGAAGAAGAGAAACAAGTAGAAGAAGAAGAAGAAGAAGAAGAAGAAGAAGAAGAAGAAGAAGAAGAAGAAGAAGAAGAAGGGAAACAAGTAGAAAAAGAAGAAGAGAAACAAGTAGAAGAAGAAGAAGAAGAAACAAGTAGAAGAAGAAGAAGAAGAAGAGAAACAAGTAGAAGAAGAAGAAGAGAAACAAGTAGAAGAAGAAGAAGAGAAACAAGTAGAAGAAGAAGAAGAAGAGAAACAAGTAGAAGAAGAAGAAGAAGAAGAAGAAGAAGAAGAAGAAGAAGAAGATGAATAAGTAGAAGAAGAAGAGAAACAAGTAGAAGAAGAAGAAGAAGAAGAAGAAGAGAAACAAGTAGAAGAAGAAGAAGAGAAACAAGTAGAAGAAGAAGAAGAGAAACAAGTAGAAGAAGAAGAAGAGAAACAAGTAGAAGAAGAAGAAGAAGAAGAAGAAGAAGAAGACAAACAAGTAGAAGAAGAAGAAGAAGAAGAAGAAGAAGAGAAACAAGTAGAAGAAGAAGAAGAGAAACAAGTAGAAGAAGAAGAAGAAGAAGAGAAGCAAGTAGAAGAAGAAGAAGAGAAACAAGTAGAAGAAGAAGAAGAAGAAGAAGAAGAAGAAGAGAAACAAGTAGAAGAAGAAGAAGAGAAACAAGTAGAAGAAGACGAAGAAGAAGAAGAAGAAGAAGAAGAAGAGAAACAAGTAGAAGAAGAAGAAGAGAAACAAGTAGAAGAAGAAGAAGAAGAGAAACAAGTAGAAGAAGAAGAAGAGAAACAAGTAGTAGAAGAAGAAGAAGTAGAAGAAGAAGAGAAACAAGTAGAAGAAGAAGAAGAAGAAGAAGAGAAACAAGTAGAAGAAGAAGAAGAGAAACAAGTAGAAGAAGAAGAAGAGAAACAAGTAGAAGAAGAAGAAGAGAAACAAGTAGAAGAAGAAGAAGAAGAAGAAGAAGACAAACAAGTAGAAGAAGAAGAAGAAGAGAAACAAGTAGAAGAAGAAGAAGAGAAACAAGTAGAAGAAGAAGAAGAAGAAGAGAAACAAGTAGAAGAAGAAGAAGAGAAACAAGTAGAAGAAGAAGAAGAAGAAGAAGAAGAGAAACAAGTAGAAGAAGAAGAAGAGAAACAAGTAGAAGAAGACGAAGAAGAAGAAGAAGAAGAAGAAGAAGAAGAAGAAGAAGAAGAAGAGAAACAAGTAGAAGAAGAAGAAGAGAAACAAGTAGAAGAAGAAGAAGAAGAGAAACAAGTAGAAGAAGAAGAAGAGAAACAAGTAGAAGAAGAAGAAGAAGAGAAACAAGTAGAAGAAGAAGAAGAAGAAGAAGAAGAAGAAGAAGAAGAAGAAGAAGAAGAAGAAGAAGAAGAAGAGAAACAAGTAGAAGAAGAAGAAGAAGAAGAGAAACAAGTAGAAGAAGAAGAAGAAGAAGAAGAAGAAGAAGAAGAGAAACAAGTAGAAGAAGAAGAAGAGAAACAAGTAGAAGAAGAAGAAGAAGAAGAAGAGAAACAAGTAGAAGAAGAAGAAGAGAAACAAGTAGTAGAAGAAGAAGTAGAAGAAGAAGAGAAACAAGTAGAAGAAGAAGAAGAAGAAGAAGAAGAAGAGAAACAAGTAGAAGAAGAAGAAGAGAAACAAGTAGAAGAAGAAGAAGAGAAACAAGTAGAAGAAGAAGAAGAGAAACAAGTAGAAGAAGAAGAAGAAGAAGAAGAAGACAAACAAGTAGAAGAAGAAGAAGAAGAGAAACAAGTAGAAGAAGAAGAAGAGAAACAAGTAGAAGAAGAAGAAGAAGAAGAGAAACAAGTAGAAGAAGAAGAAGAGAAACAAGTAGAAGAAGAAGAAGAAGAAGAAGAAGAGAAACAAGTAGAAGAAGAAGAAGAGAAACAAGTAGAAGAAGACGAAGAAGAAGAAGAAGAAGAAGAAGAAGAAGAAGAGAAACAAGTAGAAGAAGAAGAAGAGAAACAAGTAGAAGAAGAAGAAGAAGAGAAACAAGTAGAAGAAGAAGAAGAGAAACAAGTAGAAGAAGAAGAAGAGAAACAAGTAGAAGAAGAAGAAGAAGAAGAAGAAGAAGAAGAAGAAGAAGAAGAAGAAGAAGAAGAAGAGAAACAAGTAGAAGAAGAAGAAGAAGAAGAAGAAGAAGAGAAACAAGTAGAAGAAGAAGAAGAAGAAGAAGAAGAAGAAGAAGAAGAGAAACAAGTAGAAGAAGAAGAAGAGAAACAAGTAGAAGAAGAAGAAGAAAAACAAGTAGAAGAAGAAGAAGAAGAAGAGACACAAGTAGAAGAAGAAGAAGAGAAACAAGTAGAAGAAGAAGAAGAAGAAGAAGAAGAAGAAGAAGAAGAAGAAGAAGAAGAAGAAGAAGGGAAACAAGTAGAAAAAGAAGAAGAGAAACAAGTAGAAGAAGAAGAAGAAGAAACAAGTAGAAGAAGAAGAAGAAGAAGAGAAACAAGTAGAAGAAGAAGAAGAGAAACAAGTAGAAGAAGAAGAAGAGAAACAAGTAGAAGAAGAAGAAGAAGAGAAACAAGTAGAAGAAGAAGAAGAAGAAGAAGAAGAAGATGAATAAGTAGAAGAAGAAGAGAAACAAGTAGAAGAAGAAGAAGAAGAAGAAGAAGAAGAGAAACAAGTAGAAGAAGAAGAAGAGAAACAAGTAGAAGAAGAAGAAGAGAAACAAGTAGAAGAAGAAGAAGAGAAACAAGTAGAAGAAGAAGAAGAAGAAGAAGAAGAAGAAGACAAACAAGTAGAAGAAGAAGAAGAAGAAGAAGAAGAAGAGAAACAAGTAGAAGAAGAAGAAGAGAAACAAGTAGAAGAAGAAGAAGAGAAACAAGTAGAAGAAGAAGAAGAAGAAGAGAAGCAAGTAGAAGAAGAAGAAGAGAAACAAGTAGAAGAAGAAGAAGAAGAAGAAGAAGAAGAGAAACAAGTAGAAGAAGAAGAAGAGAAACAAGTAGAAGAAGACGAAGAAGAAGAAGAAGAAGAAGAAGAAGAGAAACAAGTAGAAGAAGAAGAAGAGAAACAAGTAGAAGAAGAAGAAGAAGAGAAACAAGTAGAAGAAGAAGAAGAGAAACAAGTAGTAGAAGAAGAAGAAGTAGAAGAAGAAGAGAAACAAGTAGAAGAAGAAGAAGAAGAAGAAGAAGAGAAACAAGTAGAAGAAGAAGAAGAGAAACAAGTAGAAGAAGAAGAAGAGAAACAAGTAGAAGAAGAAGAAGAGAAACAAGTAGAAGAAGAAGAAGAAGAAGAAGAAGACAAACAAGTAGAAGAAGAAGAAGAAGAGAAACAAGTAGAAGAAGAAGAAGAGAAACAAGTAGAAGAAGAAGAAGAAGAAGAGAAACAAGTAGAAGAAGAAGAAGAGAAACAAGTAGAAGAAGAAGAAGAAGAAGAAGAAGAGAAACAAGTAGAAGAAGAAGAAGAGAAACAAGTAGAAGAAGACGAAGAAGAAGAAGAAGAAGAAGAAGAAGAAGAAGAAGAAGAGAAACAAGTAGAAGAAGAAGAAGAGAAACAAGTAGAAGAAGAAGAAGAAGAGAAACAAGTAGAAGAAGAAGAAGAGAAACAAGTAGAAGAAGAAGAAGAAGAGAAACAAGTAGAAGAAGAAGAAGAAGAAGAAGAAGAAGAAGAAGAAGAAGAAGAAGAAGAAGAAGAAGAAGAGAAACAAGTAGAAGAAGAAGAAGAAGAAGAGAAACAAGTAGAAGAAGAAGAAGAAGAAGAAGAAGAAGAAGAGAAACAAGTAGAAGAAGAAGAAGAGAAACAAGTAGAAGAAGAAGAAGAAAAACAAGTAGAAGAAGAAGAAGAAGAAGAGACACAAGTAGAAGAAGAAGAAGAGAAACAAGTAGAAGAAGAAGAAGAAGAAGAAGAAGAAGAAGAAGAAGAAGAAGAAGAAGAAGAGAAACAAGTAGAAGAAGAAGAAGAGAAACAAGTAGAAGAAGAAGAAGAAGAGAAACAAGTAGAAGAAGAAGAAGAGAAACAAGTAGAAGAAGAAGAAGAGAAACAAGTAGAAGAAGAAGAAGAAGAAGAAGAAGAAGAAGAAGAAGAAGAAGAAGAAGAGAAACAAGTAGAAGAAGAAGAAGAAGAAGAAGAAGAAGAAGAGAAACAAGTAGAAGAAGAAGAAGAAGAAGAAGAAGAAGAAGAAGAGAAACAAGTAGAAGAAGAAGAAGAGAAACAAGTAGAAGAAGAAGAAGAAAAACAAGTAGAAGAAGAAGAAGAAGAAGAGACACAAGTAGAAGAAGAAGAAGAGAAACAAGTAGAAGAAGAAGAAGAAGAAGAAGAAGAAGGAGAAGAAGAAGGGAAACAAGTAGAAAAAGAAGAAGAGAAACAAGTAGAAGAAGAAGAAGAAGAAACAAGTAGAAGAAGAAGAAGAGAAACAAGTAGTAGAAGAAGAAGAGAAACAAGTAGAAGAAGACGAAGAAGAAGAAGAAGAAGAAGAAGAAGAGAAACAAGTAGAAGAAGAAGAAGAGAAACAAGTAGAAGAAGAAGAAGAGAAACAAGTAGAAGAAGAAGAAGAAGAGAAACAAGTAGAAGAAGAAGAAGAAGAAGAAGAAGAAGAAGAAGAAGATGAATAAGTAGAAGAAGAAGAGAAACAAGTAGAAGAAGAAGAAGAAGAAGAAGAAGAAGAGAAACAAGTAGAAGAAGAAGAAGAGAAACAAGTAGAAGAAGAAGAAGAGAAACAAGTAGAAGAAGAAGAAGAGAAACAAGTAGAAGAAGAAGAAGAAGAAGAAGAAGAAGAAGACAAACAAGTAGAAGAAGAAGAAGAAGAAGAAGAAGAAGAGAAACAAGTAGAAGAAGAAGAAGAGAAACAAGTAGAAGAAGAAGAAGAGAAACAAGTAGAAGAAGAAGAAGAAGAAGAGAAGCAAGTAGAAGAAGAAGAAGAGAAACAAGTAGAAGAAGAAGAAGAAGAGAAACAAGTAGAAGAAGAAGAAGAAGAAGAAGAAGAAGAAGAAGAAGATGAATAAGTAGAAGAAGAAGAGAAACAAGTAGAAGAAGAAGAAGAAGAAGAAGAAGAAGAAGAGAAACAAGTAGAAGAAGAAGAAGAGAAACAAGTAGAAGAAGAAGAAGAGAAACAAGTAGAAGAAGAAGAAGAGAAACAAGTAGAAGAAGAAGAAGAAGAAGAAGAAGAAGAAGACAAACAAGTAGAAGAAGAAGAAGAAGAAGAAGAAGAAGAGAAACAAGTAGAAGAAGAAGAAGAGAAACAAGTAGAAGAAGAAGAAGAGAAACAAGTAGAAGAAGAAGAAGAAGAAGAGAAGCAAGTAGAAGAAGAAGAAGAGAAACAAGTAGAAGAAGAAGAAGAAGAAGAAGAAGAAGAAGAGAAACAAGTAGAAGAAGAAGAAGAGAAACAAGTAGAAGAAGACGAAGAAGAAGAAGAAGAAGAAGAAGAAGAGAAACAAGTAGAAGAAGAAGAAGAGAAACAAGTAGAAGAAGAAGAAGAAGAGAAACAAGTAGAAGAAGAAGAAGAGAAACAAGTAGTAGAAGAAGAAGAAGTAGAAGAAGAAGAGAAACAAGTAGAAGAAGAAGAAGAAGAAGAAGAAGAGAAACAAGTAGAAGAAGAAGAAGAGAAACAAGTAGAAGAAGAAGAAGAGAAACAAGTAGAAGAAGAAGAAGAGAAACAAGTAGAAGAAGAAGAAGAAGAAGAAGAAGAAGACAAACAAGTAGAAGAAGAAGAAGAAGAGAAACAAGTAGAAGAAGAAGAAGAGAAACAAGTAGAAGAAGAAGAAGAAGAAGAGAAACAAGTAGAAGAAGAAGAGAAACAAGTAGAAGAAGAAGAAGAAGAAGAAGAAGAGAAACAAGTAGAAGAAGAAGAAGAGAAACAAGTAGAAGAAGACGAAGAAGAAGAAGAAGAAGAAGAAGAAGAAGAAGAAGAAGAAGAAGAAGAGAAACAAGTAGAAGAAGAAGAAGAGAAACAAGTAGAAGAAGAAGAAGAAGAGAAACAAGTAGAAGAAGAAGAAGAGAAACAAGTAGAAGAAGAAGAAGAAGAGAAACAAGTAGAAGAAGAAGAAGAAGAAGAAGAAGAAGAAGAAGAAGAAGAAGAAGAAGAGAAACAAGTAGAAGAAGAAGAAGAAGAAGAGAAACAAGTAGAAGAAGAAGAAGAAGAAGAAGAAGAAGAAGAAGAGAAACAAGTAGAAGAAGAAGAAGAGAAACAAGTAGAAGAAGAAGAAGAAAAACAAGTAGAAGAAGAAGAAGAAGAAGAGACACAAGTAGAAGAAGAAGAAGAGAAACAAGTAGAAGAAGAAGAAGAAGAAGAAGAAGAAGAAGAAGAAGAAGAAGAAGAAGAAGAGAAACAAGTAGTAGAAGAAGAAGAGAAACAAGTAGAAGAAGAAGAAGAAGAGAAACAAGTAGAAGAAGAAGAAGAGAAACAAGTAGAAGAAGAAGAAGAGAAACAAGTAGAAGAAGAAGAAGAAGAAGAAGAAGAAGAAGAAGAAGAAGAAGAAGAAGAGAAACAAGTAGAAGAAGAAGAAGAAGAAGAAGAAGAAGAAGAGAAACAAGTAGAAGAAGAAGAAGAAGAAGAAGAAGAAGAAGAAGAAGAGAAACAAGTAGAAGAAGAAGAAGAGAAACAAGTAGAAGAAGAAGAAGAAAAACAAGTAGAAGAAGAAGAAGAAGAAGAGACACAAGTAGAAGAAGAAGAAGAGAAACAAGTAGAAGAAGAAGAAGAAGAAGAAGAAGAAGGAGAAGAAGAAGGGAAACAAGTAGAAAAAGAAGAAGAGAAACAAGTAGAAGAAGAAGAAGAAGAAACAAGTAGAAGAAGAAGAAGAGAAACAAGTAGTAGAAGAAGAAGAGAAACAAGTAGAAGAAGACGAAGAAGAAGAAGAAGAAGAGAAACAAGTAGAAGAAGAAGAAGAGAAACAAGTAGAAGAAGAAGAAGAGAAACAAGTAGAAGAAGAAGAAGAAGAGAAACAAGTAGAAGAAGAAGAAGAAGAAGAAGAAGAAGAAGAAGATGAATAAGTAGAAGAAGAAGAGAAACAAGTAGAAGAAGAAGAAGAAGAAGAGAAACAAGTAGAAGAAGAAGAAGAGAAACAAGTAGAAGAAGAAGAAGAGAAACAAGTAGAAGAAGAAGAAGAGAAACAAGTAGAAGAAGAAGAAGAAGAAGAAGAAGAAGAAGACAAACAAGTAGAAGAAGAAGAAGAAGAAG
>NW_027223054.1:600100-602600 GCF_043380555.1 Nothobranchius furzeri | reverse complement strand
GTACAGCACAGTTAACTCCCTGCTACTGTTAAATGAGTCTGATGGTCTAAATCCCACTGTTGCTTTATGCACAGAGCTACAGAGCTTTTTCCTCAACAAGATCCTTGGTATTAGGCTTAGCCTCCAGCCTCAAATACACACTATCCATGTGGAACCGCCGGATCCACCTGCCTTCTCAGACTTTGCTCCAGTTCAGCTTGCTGACTTGATGAAACTGATTAGCTCCATGAAGCCAGCTGGCTCTTCGGTGGACTGCCTCCCAGCTAAATTGGTACGTGACTCGGTGTCTGCGCTGAGCCCGGCACTCATGAACATTTTTAACATTAGCCTCAGCACTGGAGTGTTCCCTAAGGTTTTTAAAGATGCGGTTGTTCAGCCGATATTGAAAAAACCTGGTTTGGATCCCTCCACTTATGAGAACTTTCGCCCGATATCGAAAGTCCCGTTTCTCTCGAAGGTCCTTGAGAAAATTGTGCATGGCCAGATCTCTGCCCATATGAATAGCAACTCGTTGCTGGATGTATTTCAGTCAGCTTTTAGACCAAACCATAGCACAGAGTCTGCTTTGATTAGGGTGCTAAATGACATTCTGGTGGCATCTGACTCTGGGTCTAGGGTACTGCTGCTCCAGCTGGACCTTTCAGCGGCTTTTGATACGGTCGATCACCAAATTTTACTGAATCGGCTTGGGTCTTGGGTTGGGGTGACGGGGGTGGCGCTTAAATGGTTCCGCTCCTACCTATCAAACCGTACCATCTCTGTACAGATTGGTGACTGTGCATCCTCCAGTCTTCCACTGCCTTGGGGGGTGCCGCAAGGTTCCGTTCTTGGGCCATTGCTGTTTTCAATCTACCTTCTGCCTCTGGGCAATATCCTGAATCAGCATGGCCTGAGCTACCACATCTACGCAGATGACTGTCAGCTATACGTGGAAATGGACGAGAAAAATGCGGGCTCGAAATTGGCTGCATGTATGGATGACGTGAAGGGCTGGCTGGCATCCAACTTCTTAAAACTGAATGAAAAGAAGTCTGAGTTTATTGTTTTTGACCCCCGCAACCACCATGGCTCTGACCCTGTTTGTGACCTTTTAACCCTTAACCCCAAACAGTGTGTGACGAGTCTCGGGGTCAAGCTGGATGCTGGACTCACAATGGCCCCACAGATAAACTCTGTAGTGAGGTCGTGTTTTTATCAGCTTCGCCGCCTTACTCACCTCAGACGAATCCTGAAACGGAGGCATTTGGAGTCAGTCATTCATGCATTCATTACCTCTCGCCTGGACTATGCAAACGCCCTCCTCATTGGTGTTCCGGACTCTGCCCTGAATCGGCTGCAGGTTGTTCAGAATGCTGCTGCCAGGTTCTTGACGGGTACACACCGACGTAGCCACATTACACCTGTCCTGGCACATCTTCACTGGCTCCCTGTCATTTTCAGAGTGCAGTTTAAGTTACTGACTTTTGTTTTTAAAGCGCTCAGTGACCTGGCACCTTCCTACCTCTCTGCCCTTCTCACTCCATATGTGCCCACCCGCTCGTTGAGGTCGGCTGACCTATTGCTGCTGCACACGCCGCGGATGAGGCTCAAACCGCGGGGTGAACGAGCATTTGTCCATGCTGCCCCAAAGCTATGGAACTCATTGCCCATTGGAGTTCGGCAGGCTCCATCTCTGGCGGTTTTTAAATCTCGTTTAAAGACCCACTTTTACACTTTGGCTTTTAGACAGTGACTCGTTTTAGTGTTTTATTGTGTCATTGTTTTAATGTGTTCTTATTATTCATGTTTTCTCTGCTTTTAATTGAGATTTTATCCTTTGTTTTAGCTCCTTGTAATGGGTGTGTTTTGTTTTAGCCTGTGCAGCACTTTGGGCAGCTCCCATGCTGCATTTTAAATGTGCTATATAAATAAACTATGCTATGCTATGCTATGCTAAGAAGAAGAAGAAGAAGAGAAACAAGTAGAAGAAGAAGAAGAAGAGAAACAAGTAGAAGAAGAAGAAGAAGAAGAAGAAGAAGAAGAAGAAGAGAAACAAGTAGAAGAAGAATTAGAAGAAGAAGAAGAAGAAGAAGAAGAAGAAGAGAAACAAGTAGAAGAAGAAGAAGAGAAACAAGTAGAAGAAGAAGAAGAAGAAGAAGAAGAAGAAGAAGAGAAACAAGTAGAAGAAGAAGAAGAAGAAGAAGAAGAAGAAGAAGAAGAAGAAGAAGAAGAAGAAGAAGAAGAAGAGAAACAAGTAGAAGAAGAAGAAGAGGAAGAAGAAGAAGAAGAAGAAGAAGAGAAACAAGTAGAAGAAGAAGAAGAGAAACAAGTAGAAGAAGAAGAAGAAGAGAAACAAGTAGAAGAAGAAGAAGAAGAAGAAGAAGAGAAACAAGTAGAAGAAGAATTAGAAGAAGAAGAAGAAGAAGAAGAAGAAGAAGAAGAAGAAGAAGAAGAAGAAGATGAAGAGAAACAAGTAGAAGAAGAAGAAGAAGAGGAAGAAGAAGAAGAAGAAGAGAAACAA
>NW_027223054.1:592600-595100 GCF_043380555.1 Nothobranchius furzeri | reverse complement strand
GTCGAACTCTGTCCTCCTGACTGTAATGTTGTTATTGAACCGAGACTCTCTGGCCGTGGGGGGGGCTTGCTGTCCCTGTACTGTTCAAATCTCCCACTTAAACCTCTTGCTGGGCTGATGGCTCCAACCAGTTTTGAAGTCTCAGTATTAGAGCTGGGCTTCTCTCCTCCCATCCTCGTTTTACTGTGCTACAGGCCACCAGGATACAATAAGGATTTTATAAATGATTTCTCCAACCTTTTAGCTGATATGCTCCCAAAATATGAACAGGGGATTATTTTGGGTGATTTTAATATCCACGTCTGCTGCCCTCTGAAACCACTGGTGAGGGATTTTATGAATGTTTTAGACTCATTTGGACTACAGCAATTGGTAAATGTCCCCACACATGCGGCTTCTCACACCCTGGATTTGGTTTTATCTTTTGGACTGGATGTGCATGATTTATCTGTGGATCCTGTGGCATTTTCCGACCATGCTGTGATCACGTTCAGCATCTCACGTCTCCTTCCTCCAGCCCGGCGACGGTCTGCTCGTTACTCCAGGCGCTTATCTCCGAGTACGACTTCCAACTTTCTGTCGGTTTTGGACACTGATGCCCTCGCTCCGCCCTTGTCGGTTACCTGCATGGATGTAGATGGCCTTCTGCATCGGTTCAGTGTGACCTGCTCTGCTGCTCTGGACGCTGTTGCCCCTCTGAGACCGAGGCGGAAACAGACAACATCTTACCCTTGGCTGAATGATTACACCCGTAGCCTCAGGCGACAGTGTAGGGTGCTGGAACGGAGGTGGAGGAGAGACAGACTGTCATGCTCTCGGCTGCTCCTGGTTGATGCACTTTCACACTACCAGAGAGCAGTTAGATCTGCTCGTAATAACTATTTTTCTGCTATCATTTCACAGCATCATGGAGACCAGTCCAGGCTGTACAGCACAGTTAACTCCCTGCTACTGTTAAATGAGTCTGATGGTCTAAATCCCACTGTTGCTTTATGCACAGAGCTACAGAGCTTTTTCCTCAACAAGATCCTTGGTATTAGGCTTAGCCTCCAGCCTCAAATACACACTATCCATGTGGAACCGCCGGATCCACCTGCCTTCTCAGACTTTGCTCCAGTTCAGCTTGCTGACTTGATGAAACTGATTAGCTCCATGAAGCCAGCTGGCTCTTCGGTGGACTGCCTCCCAGCTAAATTGGTACGTGACTCGGTGTCTGCGCTGAGCCCGGCACTCATGAACATTTTTAACATTAGCCTCAGCACTGGAGTGTTCCCTAAGGTTTTTAAAGATGCGGTTGTTCAGCCGATATTGAAAAAACCTGGTTTGGATCCCTCCACTTATGAGAACTTTCGCCCGATATCGAAAGTCCCGTTTCTCTCGAAGGTCCTTGAGAAAATTGTGCATGGCCAGATCTCTGCCCATATGAATAGCAACTCGTTGCTGGATGTATTTCAGTCAGCTTTTAGACCAAACCATAGCACAGAGTCTGCTTTGATTAGGGTGCTAAATGACATTCTGGTGGCATCTGACTCTGGGTCTAGGGTACTGCTGCTCCAGCTGGACCTTTCAGCGGCTTTTGATACGGTCGATCACCAAATTTTACTGAATCGGCTTGGGTCTTGGGTTGGGGTGACGGGGGTGGCGCTTAAATGGTTCCGCTCCTACCTATCAAACCGTACCATCTCTGTACAGATTGGTGACTGTGCATCCTCCAGTCTTCCACTGCCTTGGGGGGTGCCGCAAGGTTCCGTTCTTGGGCCATTGCTGTTTTCAATCTACCTTCTGCCTCTGGGCAATATCCTGAATCAGCATGGCCTGAGCTACCACATCTACGCAGATGACTGTCAGCTATACGTGGAAATGGACGAGAAAAATGCGGGCTCGAAATTGGCTGCATGTATGGATGACGTGAAGGGCTGGCTGGCATCCAACTTCTTAAAACTGAATGAAAAGAAGTCTGAGTTTATTGTTTTTGACCCCCGCAACCACCATGGCTCTGACCCTGTTTGTGACCTTTTAACCCTTAACCCCAAACAGTGTGTGACGAGTCTCGGGGTCAAGCTGGATGCTGGACTCACAATGGCCCCACAGATAAACTCTGTAGTGAGGTCGTGTTTTTATCAGCTTCGCCGCCTTACTCACCTCAGACGAATCCTGAAACGGAGGCATTTGGAGTCAGTCATTCATGCATTCATTACCTCTCGCCTGGACTATGCAAACGCCCTCCTCATTGGTGTTCCGGACTCTGCCCTGAATCGGCTGCAGGTTGTTCAGAATGCTGCTGCCAGGTTCTTGACGGGTACACACCGACGTAGCCACATTACACCTGTCCTGGCACATCTTCACTGGCTCCCTGTCATTTTCAGAGTGCAGTTTAAGTTACTGACTTTTGTTTTTAAAGCGCTCAGTGACCTGGCACCTTCCTACCTCTCTGCCCTTCTCACTCCATATGTGCCCACCCGCTCGTTGAGGTCGGCTGACCTATTGCTGCTGCACACGC
>NW_027223054.1:567600-570100 GCF_043380555.1 Nothobranchius furzeri | reverse complement strand
GAAGAAGAAGAAGAAGAAGAAGAAGAAGAAGAGAAACAAGTAGAAGAAGAAGAAGAAGAAGAAGAAGAGAAACAAGTAGAAGAAGACGAAGAAGAAGAAGAAGAAGAAGAAGAAGAAGAAGAAGAAGAAGAAGAAGAAGAAGAGAAACAAGTAGAAGAAGAAGAGAAACAAGTAGAAGAAGAAGAAGAAGAAGAAGAGAAACCAGTAGAAGAAGTAGAAGAAGAAGAGAAACAAGTAGAAGAAGAAAAAGAAGAAGAAGAGAAACAAGTAGAAGAAGAAGAAGAGAAACAAGTAGAAGAAGAAGAAGAGAAACAAGTAGAAGAAGAAGAAGAAGAAGAAGAAGAAGAAGAAGAGAAACAAGTAGAAGAAGAAGAAGAAGAAAAAGAAGAAGAGAAACAAGTAGAAGAAGAAGAAGAAGAAGAAGAAGAAGAAGAAGAAGAAGAAGAAGAGAAACAAGTAGAAGAAGAAGAAGAGAAACAAGAAGAAGAAGAAGAAGAAGAAGAAGAAGAAGAAGAAGAAGAAGAAGAGAAACAAGTCAAAGAAGAAGAAGAAGAAGAAGAAGAAGAGAAACAAGTAGAAGAAGAAGAAGAAGAAGAAGGAGAAGAAGAAGAAGAAGAAGAAAAACAAGTAGAAGAAGAAGAAGAAGAAGAAGAGAAACAAGTAGAAGAAGAAGAAGAGAAACAAGTAGAAGAAGAAGAAGAGAAACAAGTAGAAGAAGAAGAAGAAGAAGAAGAAGAAGAGAAACAAGTAGAAGAAGAAGAAGAAGAAGAAGAAGAAGAAGAAGAAGAAGAAGAAGAGAAACAAGTAGTAGAAGAAGAAGAAGAAGAAGAAGAAGAAGAAGAAGAAGAGAAACAAGTAGAAGAAGAAGAAGAAGAAGAAGAAGAAGAAGAAGAGAAACAAGTAGAAGAAGAAGAAGAGAAACAAGTAGAAGAAGAAGAAGAGAAACAAGTAGAAGAAGAAGAAGAGAAACAAGTAGAAGAAGAAGAAGAGAAACAAGTAGAAGAAGAAGAAGAGAAACAAGTAGAAGAAGAAGAAGAGAAACAAGTAGAAGAAGAAGAAGAAGAAGAGAACCAAGTAGAAGAAGAAGAAGAAGAAAAAGAAGAAGAGAAACAAGTAGAAGAAGAAGAAGAAGAAGAAGAAGAAGAAGAGAAACAAGTAGAAGAAGAAGAAGAGAAACAAGAAGAAGAAGAAGAAGAAGAAGAAGAAGAAGAAGAAGAGAAACAAGTCGAAGAAGAAGAAGAAGAAGAAGAAGAGAAACAAGTAGAAGAAGAAGAAGAAGAAGAAGAAGAAGAAGGAGAAGAAGAAGAAGAAGAAGAGAAACAAGTAGAAGAAGAAGAAGAAGAAGAAGAAGAAGAAGAAGAAGAAGAGAAAGAAGTAGAAGAAGAAGAAGAGAAAGAAGTAGAAGAAGAAGAAGAGAAACAAGTAGAAGAAGAAGAAGAAGAAGAAGAGAAACAAGTAGAAGAAGAAGAAGAAGAAGAAGAAGAAGAAGAAGAAGAAGAAGAGAAACAAGTAGAAGAAGAAGAAGAAGAAGAAGAAGAAGAGAAACAAGTAGAAGAAGAAGAAGAAGAAGAAGAAGAAGAAGAAGAAGAAGAAGAAGAGAAACAAGTAGAAGAAGAAGAAGAGAAACAAGTAGAAGAAGAAGAAGAGAAACAAGTAGAAGAAGAAGAAGAGAAACAAGTAGAAGAAGAAGAAGAAGAAGAAGAGAAACAAGTAGAAGAAGAAGAAGAAGAGAAACAAGTAGAAGAAGACGAAGAAGAAGAAGAAGAAGAAGAAGAAGAAGAAGAAGAAGAAGAAGAGAAACAAGTAGAAGAAGAAGAGAAACAAGTAGAAGAAGAAGAAGAAGAAGAAGAAGAGAAACAAGTAGAAGAAGTAGAAGAAGAAGAGAAACAAGTAGAAGAAGAAAAAGAAGAAGAGAAACAAGTAGAAGAAGAGAAACAAGTAGAAGAAGAAGAAGAGAAACAAGTAGAAGAAGAAGAAGAAGAGAAACAAGTAGAAGAAGAAGAAGAAGAAGAGAAACAAGTAGAAGAAGAAGAAGAAGAAGAAGAAGAAGAAGAAGAGAAACAAGTAGAAGAAGAAGAAGAAGAAGAGAAACAAGTAGAAGAAGAAGAGAAACAAGTAGAAGAAGAAGAAGAGAAACAAGTAGAAGAAGAAGAAGAGAAACAAGTAGAAGAAGAAGAAGAGAAACAAGTAGAAGAAGAAGAAGAAGAAGAGAAACAAGTAGAAGAAGAAGAAGAAGAAGAAGAAGAAGAGAAACAAGTAGAAGAAGAAGAAGAAGAAGAAGAAGAGAAACAAGTAGAAGAAGAAGAAGAGAAACAAGTAGAAGAAGAAGAAGAGAAACAAGTAGAAGAAGAAGAAGAGAAACAAGTAGAAGAAGAAGAAGAAGAAGAAGAAGAAGAAGAAGAAGAGAAACAAGTAGAAGAAGAAGAGAAACAAGTAGAAGAAGAAGAAGAAGAAGAAGAAGAAGAAGAAGAAGAAGAGAAACAAGTAGAAGAAGAAGAAG
>NW_027223054.1:515100-530100 GCF_043380555.1 Nothobranchius furzeri | reverse complement strand
AAACAAGTAGAAGAAGAAGAAGAAGAAGAAGAAGAGAAACAAGTAGAAGAAGAAGAAGAAGAAGAAGAAGAAGAAGAGAAACAAGTAGAAGAAGAAGAAGAGAAACAAGTAGAAGAAGAAGAAGAGAAACAAGTAGAAGAAGAAGAAGAGAAACAAGTAGAAGAAGAAGAAGAGAAACAAGTAGAAGAAGAAGAAGAGAAACACGTAGAAGAAGAAGAGAAACAAGTAGAATAATAATAATAAGAAGAAGAGAAACAAGTAGAAGATGAAGAAGAGAAACAAGAAGAAGAAGAATAAGAAGAAGAAGAAGAAGACGAAGAAGAAGAAGAAGAAGAAGAAGAAGAGGAAGAGAAACAAGTAGAAGAAGAAGAAGAAGAAGAAGAAGAAGAGAAACAAGTAGAAGAGGAAGAAGGAGAAGAAGAGAAACAAGTAGAAGAAGAAGGAGAGAAACAAGTAGAAGAAGAAGAAGAGAAACAAGTAGAAGAAGAAGAAGAAGAAGAAGAAGAAGAAGAAGAAGAAGAAGAAGAGGAAGAGAAACAAGTAGAAGAAGAAGAAGAGAAACAAGTAGAAGAAGAAGAAGGAGAAGAAGAGAAACAAGTAGAAGAATAAGAAGAGAAACAAGTAGAAGAAGAAGAAGAGAAACAAGTAGAAGAAGAAGAAGAAGAAGAAGAAGAAGAAGAAGAAGAAGAAGAAGAAGAAGAGGAAGAGAAACAAGTAGAAGAAGAAGAAGAAGAAGAAGAAGAAGAAGAAGAAGAGAAACAAGTAGAAGAAGGAGAAGAAGAGAAACAAGTAGAAGAAGAAGAATTGAAACAAGTAGAAGAAGAAGAAGAGAAACAAGAGGAAGAAGAAGAAGAAGAAGAAGAAGAAGAAGAGAAACAGGTAGAAGAAGAAGAAGAAGAAGAAGAAGAAGAAGAAGAAGAAGAAGAAGAAGAAGAAGAAGAGAAACAAGTAGAAGAAGAAGAAGAAGAAGAAGAAGAGAAACAAGTAGAAGAAGAAGAAGAGAAACAAGTAGAAGAAGAAGAAGAAGAAGAAGAGAAACAAGTAGAAGAAGAAGAAGAGAAACAAGTAGAAGAAGAAGAAGAAGAAGAAGAAGAAGAAGAAGAAGAGAAACAAGTAGAAGAAGAATTAGAAGAAGAAGAAGAAGAAGAAGAAGATGAAGAGAAACAAGTAGAAGAAGAAGAAGAAGAGGAAGAAGAAGAAGAAGAAGAGAAACAAGTAGAAGAAGAAGAAGAGAAACAAGTAGAAGAAGAAGAAGAAGAAGAAGAAGAAGAAGAGAAACAAGAAGAAGAAGAAGAAGAGAAACAAGTAGAAGAAGAAGAAGAAGAGAAACAAGTAGAAGAAGAAGAAGAAGAAGAAAAAGAAGAAGAAGAAGAGAAACAAGTAGCAGAAGAAGAAGAGGAAGAAGAAGAAGAAGAAGAAGAAGAGAAACAAGTAGAAGAAGAAGAAGAGAAACAAGTAGAAGAAGAAGAAGAAGAAGAAGAAGAAGAAGAAGAAGAAGAAGAAGAAGAAGAAGAAGAAGAAGAAGAAGAAGAAGAAGAAGAAGAGAAACAAGTAGAAGAAGAAGAAGAAGAAGAAGAAGAAGAAGAAGAGAAACAAGTAGAAGAAGAAGAAGAGGAAGAAGAAGAAGAAGAAGAAGATGAGAAACAAGTAGAAGAAGAAGAAGAGAAACAAGTAGAAGAAGAAGAAGAAGAAGAAGAAGAAGAAGAAGAAGAAGAAGAAGAAGAAGAAGAAGAAGAGAAACAAGTAGAAGAAGAAGAAGAAGAAGAGAAACAAGTAGAAGAAGAAGAAGAAGAAGAGAAACAAGTAGAAGAAGAAGAAGAAGAAGAAGAAGAGAAACAAGTAGAAGAAGAAGAAGAAGAAGAAGAAGAAGAAGAAGAGAAACAAGTAGAAGAAGAAGAAGAGAAACAAGTAGAAGAAGAAGAAGAGAAACAAGTAGAAGAAGAAGAAGAGAAACAAGTAGAAGAAGAAGAAGAGAAACAAGTAGAAGAAGAAGAAGAGAAACACGTAGAAGAAGAAGAGAAACAAGTAGAATAATAATAATAAGAAGAAGAGAAACAAGTAGAAGATGAAGAAGAGAAACAAGAAGAAGAAGAATAAGAAGAAGAAGAAGAAGACGAAGAAGAAGAAGAAGAAGAAGAAGAAGAGGAAGAGAAACAAGTAGAAGAAGAAGAAGAAGAAGAAGAAGAAGAGAAACAAGTAGAAGAGGAAGAAGGAGAAGAAGAGAAACAAGTAGAAGAAGAAGGAGAGAAACAAGTAGAAGAAGAAGAAGAGAAACAAGTAGAAGAAGAAGAAGAAGAAGAAGAAGAAGAAGAAGAAGAAGAAGAAGAGGAAGAGAAACAAGTAGAAGAAGAAGAAGAGAAACAAGTAGAAGAAGAAGAAGGAGAAGAAGAGAAACAAGTAGAAGAATAAGAAGAGAAACAAGTAGAAGAAGAAGAAGAGAAACAAGTAGAAGAAGAAGAAGAAGAAGAAGAAGAAGAAGAAGAAGAAGAAGAAGAAGAAGAGGAAGAGAAACAAGTAGAAGAAGAAGAAGAAGAAGAAGAAGAAGAGAAACAAGTAGAAGAAGGAGAAGAAGAGAAACAAGTAGAAGAAGAAGAATTGAAACAAGTAGAAGAAGAAGAAGAGAAACAAGAGGAAGAAGAAGAAGAAGAAGAAGAAGAAGAAGAGAAACAGGTAGAAGAAGAAGAAGAAGAAGAAGAAGAAGAAGAAGAAGAAGAAGAAGAAGAAGAAGAAGAAGAAGAGAAACAGGTAGAAGAAGAAGAAGAAGAAGAAGAGAAACAAGTAGAAGAAGAAGAAGAAGAGAAACAAGTAGAAGAAGAAGAAGAAGAAGAAGAAGAAGAAGAAGAGAAACAGGTAGAAGAAGAAGAAGAGAAACAAGTAGAAGAAGAAGAAGAAGAGAAACAAGTAGAAGAAGAAGAAGAAGAAGAAGAAGAAGAGAAACAAGTAGAAGAAGAAGAAGAAGAGAAACAAGTAGAAGAAGAAGAAGAGAAACAAGTAGAAGAAGAAGAAGAGAAACAAGTAGAAGAAGAAGAGAAACAAGTAGAAGAAGAAGAAGAGAAACACGTAGAAGAAGAAGAAGAGAAACAAGTAGAAGAAGAAGAAGAAGAAGAGAAACAAGTAGAAGATGAAGAAGAGAAACAAGTAGAAGAAGAAGAAGAGAAACAAGTAGAAGAAGAAGAAGAGAAACAAGAAGAAGAAGAAGAAGAAGAAGAAGAAGAAGAAGAAGAAGAAGAAGAAGAAGAAGAAGAAGAAGAAGAAGAGAAACAAGTAGAAGAAGAAGAAGAAGAAGAGAAACAAGTAGAAGAAGAAGAAGGAGAAGAAGAGAAACAAGTAGAAGAAGAAGAAGAGAAACAAGTAGAAGAAGAAGAAGAGAAACAAGTAGAAGAAGAAGAAGAGAAACAAGTAGAAGAAGAAGAAGAAGAAGAAGAAGAAGAAGAAGAAGAAGAAGAAGAGAAACAAGTAGAAGAAGAAGAAGAAGAAGAAGAGAAACAAGTAGAAGAAGAAGAAGAGAAACAAGTAGAAGAAGAAGAAGAAGAGAAACAAGTAGAAGAAGAAGAAGAAGAAGAAGAAGAAGAAGAAGAAGAAGAAGAAGAAGAAGAAGAAGAGAAACAAGTAGAAGAAGAAGAAGAAGAAGAAGAAGAGAAACAAGTAGAAGAAGAAGAAGAGAAACAAGTAGAAGAAGAAGAAGAAGAAGAAGAGAAACAAGTAGAAGAAGAAGAAGAGAAACAAGTAGAAGAAGAAGAAGAAGAAGAAGAAGAAGAAGAAGAGAAACAAGTAGAAGAAGAATTAGAAGAAGAAGAAGAAGAAGAAGAAGATGAAGAGAAACAAGTAGAAGAAGAAGAAGAAGAGGAAGAAGAAGAAGAAGAAGAGAAACAAGTAGAAGAAGAAGAAGAGAAACAAGTAGAAGAAGAAGAAGAAGAAGAAGAAGAAGAAGAGAAACAAGAAGAAGAAGAAGAAGAGAAACAAGTAGAAGAAGAAGAAGAAGAGAAACAAGTAGAAGAAGAAGAAGAAGAAGAAAAAGAAGAAGAAGAAGAGAAACAAGTAGCAGAAGAAGAGGAAGAAGAAGAAGAAGAAGAAGAAGAAGAGAAACAAGTAGAAGAAGAAGAAGAGAAACAAGTAGAAGAAGAAGAAGAAGAAGAAGAAGAAGAAGAAGAAGAAGAAGAAGAAGAAGAAGAAGAAGAAGAAGAAGAAGAAGAGAAACAAGTAGAAGAAGAAGAAGAAGAAGAAGAAGAAGAAGAAGAAGAGAAACAAGTAGAAGAAGAAGAAGAGGAAGAAGAAGAAGAAGAAGAAGATGAGAAACAAGTAGAAGAAGAAGAAGAGAAACAAGTAGAAGAAGAAGAAGAAGAAGAAGAAGAAGAAGAAGAAGAAGAAGAAGAAGAAGAGAAACAAGTAGAAGAAGAAGAAGAAGAAGAGAAACAAGTAGAAGAAGAAGAAGAAGAAGAGAAACAAGTAGAAGAAGAAGAAGAAGAAGAAGAAGAGAAACAAGTAGAAGAAGAAGAAGAAGAAGAAGAAGAAGAGAAACAAGTAGAAGAAGAAGAAGAGAAACAAGTAGAAGAAGAAGAAGAGAAACAAGTAGAAGAAGAAGAAGAGAAACAAGTAGAAGAAGAAGAAGAGAAACAAGTAGAAGAAGAAGAAGAGAAACACGTAGAAGAAGAAGAGAAACAAGTAGAATAATAATAATAATAAGAAGAGAAACAAGTAGAAGATGAAGAAGAGAAACAAGAAGAAGAAGAATAAGAAGAAGAAGAAGAAGACGAAGAAGAAGAAGAAGAAGAAGAAGAAGAGGAAGAGAAACAAGTAGAAGAAGAAGAAGAAGAAGAAGAAGAGAAACAAGTAGAAGAGGAAGAAGGAGAAGAAGAGAAACAAGTAGAAGAAGAAGGAGAGAAACAAGTAGAAGAAGAAGAAGAGAAACAAGTAGAAGAAGAAGAAGAAGAAGAAGAAGAAGAAGAAGAAGAAGAAGAAGAGGAAGAGAAACAAGTAGAAGAAGAAGAAGAGAAACAAGTAGAAGAAGAAGAAGGAGAAGAAGAGAAACAAGTAGAAGAATAAGAAGAGAAACAAGTAGAAGAAGAAGAAGAGAAACAAGTAGAAGAAGAAGAAGAAGAAGAAGAAGAAGAAGAAGAAGAAGAAGAAGAGGAAGAGAAACAAGTAGAAGAAGAAGAAGAAGAAGAAGAAGAAGAAGAAGAAGAGAAACAAGTAGAAGAAGGAGAAGAAGAGAAACAAGTAGAAGAAGAAGAATTGAAACAAGTAGAAGAAGAAGAAGAGAAACAAGAGGAAGAAGAAGAAGAAGAAGAAGAAGAAGAAGAAGAAGAGAAACAAGTAGAAGAAGAAGAAGAAGAAGAGAAACAAGTAGAAGAAGAAGAAGAAGAAGAAGAGAAACAAGTAGAAGAAGAAGAAGAAGAAGAAGAAGAAGAAGAGAAACAAGTAGAAGAAGAAGAAGAGAAACAAGTAGAAGAAGAAGAAGAAGAAGAAGAAGAAGAAGAAGAAGAGAAACAAGTAGAAGAAGAAGAAGAAGAAGAAGAGAAACAAGTAGAAGAAGAAGAAGAAGAAGAAGGAGAAGAAGAAGAAGAAGAAGAAGAAGAGAAACAAGTAGAAGAAGAAGAAGAAGAAGAGAAACAAGTAGAAGAAGAAGAAGAGAAACAAGTAGAAGAAGAAGAAGAGAAACAAGTAGAAGAAGAAGAAGAAGAAGAAGAAGAAGAAGAAGAAGAAGAAGAAGAAGAAGAAGAAGAAGAAGAAGAGAAACAAGTAGAAGAAGAAGAAGAAGAAGAGAAACAAGTAGAAGAAGACGAAGAAGAAGAAGAAGAAGAAGAAGAAGAAGAAGAATAAGAAGAAGAAGAAGAAGAAGAGAAACAAGTAGAAGGAGAAGAGAAACAAGTAGAAGAAGAAGAAGAAGAAGAGAAACCAGTAGAAGAAGTAGTAGAAGAAAAGAAACAAGTAGAAGAAGAAAAAGAAGAAGAGAAACAAGTAGAAGAAGAAGAAGAGAAACAAGTAGAAGAAGGAGAAGAAGAGAAACAAGTAGAAGAAGAAGAAGAGAAACAAGTAGAAGAAGAAGAAGAGAAACAAGTAGAAGAAGAAGAAGAAGAAGAAGAAGAAGAAGAAGAAGAAGAAGAAGAAGAAGAAGAGGAAGAGAAACAAGTAGAAGAAGAAGAAGAAGAAGAAGAAGAAGAAGAGAAACAAGTAGAAGAAGGAGAAGAAGAGAAACAAGTAGAAGAAGAAGAAGAGAAACAAGTAGAAGAAGAAGAAGAGAAACAAGAGGAAGAAGAAGAAGAAGAAGAAGAAGAAGAAGAAGAAGAGAGAACAAGTAGAAGAAGAAGAAGAGAAACAAGTAGAAGAAGAAGAAGAAGAAGAAGAGAAACAAGTAGAAGAAGAAGAAGAAGAAGAAGAGAAACAAGTAGAAGAAGAAGAAGAAGAAGAAGAAGAGAAACAAGTAGAAGAAGAAGAGAAACAAGTAGAAGAAGAAGAAGAAGAAGAAGAAGAAGAAGAAGAAGAAGAAGAGAAACAAGTAGAAGAAGAAGAAGAGAAACAAGTAGAAGAAGAAGAAGAGAAACAAGTAGAAGAAGAAGAAGAAGAAGAAGAAGAAGAAGAAGAAGAAGAAGAAGAAGAAGAAGAAGAAGAAGAAGAAGAAGAAGAGAAACAAGTAGAAGAAGAAGAAGAAGAAGAAGAGAAACAAGTAGAAGAAGACGAAGAAGAAGAAGAAGAAGAAGAAGAAGAGAAACAAGTAGAAGAAGAAGAAGAAGAAGAAGAAGAAGAAGAAGAAGAAGAAGAAGAAGAAGAAGAAGAAGAGAAACAGGTAGAAGAAGAAGAAGAAGAAGAAGAAGAGAAACAAGTAGAAGAAGAAGAAGAGAAACAAGTAGAAGAAGAAGAAGAAGAAGAAGAAGAAGAAGAAGAAGAGAAACAAGTAGAAGAAGAAGAAGAAGAGAAACAAGTAGAAGAAGAAGAAGAGAAACAAGTAGAAGAAGAAGAAGAGAAACAAGTAGAAGAAGAAGAGAAACAAGTAGAAGAAGAAGAAGAGAAACAAGTAGAAGAAGAAGAAGAGAAACACGTAGAAGAAGAAGAAGAGAAACAAGTAGAAGAAGAAGAAGAAGAAGAAGAAGAGAAACAAGTAGAAGATGAAGAAGAGAAACAAGTAGAAGAAGAAGAAGAGAAACAAGTAGAAGAAGAAGAAGAGAAACAAGAAGAAGAAGAAGAAGAAGAAGAAGAAGAAGAAGAAGAAGAAGAAGAAGAAGAAGAAGAAGAAGAAGAAGAGAAACAAGTAGAAGAAGAAGAAGAAGAAGAGAAACAAGTAGAAGAAGAAGAAGGAGAAGAAGAGAAACAAGTAGAAGAAGAAGAAGAGAAACAAGTAGAAGAAGAAGAAGAGAAACAAGTAGAAGAAGAAGAAGAGAAACAAGTAGAAGAAGAAGAAGAAGAAGAAGAAGAAGAAGAAGAAGAAGAAGAAGAAGAAGAAGAAGAAGAAGAAGAAGAAGAAGAAGAAGAGAAACAAGTAGAAGAAGAAGAAGAAGAAGAAGAAGAGAAACAAGTAGAAGAAGAAGAAGAAGAGAAACAAGTAGAAGAAGAAGAAGAAGAAGAAGAAGAGAAACAAGTAGAAGAAGAATAAGAAGAAGAAGAAGAAGAGAAACAAGTAGAAGAAGAAGAAGAGAAACAAGTAGAAGAAGAAGAAGGAGAAGAAGAGAAACAAGTAGAAGAAGAAGAAGAGAAACAAGTAGAAGAAGAAGAAGAGAAACAAGTAGAAGAAGAAGAAGAGAAACAAGTAGAAGAAGAAGAAGAAGAAGAAGAAGAAGAAGAAGAAGAAGAAGAAGAAGAAGAGAAACAAGTAGAAGAAGAAGAAGAAGAAGAAGAAGAGAAACAAGTAGAAGAAGAAGAAGAGAAACAAGTAGAAGAAGAAGAAGAAGAGAAACAAGTAGAAGAAGAAGAAGAAGAAGAAGAAGAGAAACAAGTAGAAGAAGAAGAAGAAGAAGAAGAGAAACAAGTAGAAGAAGAAGAAGAGAAACAAGTAGAAGAAGAAGAAGAAGAAGAAGAGAAACAAGTAGAAGAAGAAGAAGAGAAACAAGTAGAAGAAGAAGAAGAAGAAGAAGAGAAACAAGTAGAAGAAGAATTAGAAGAAGAAGAAGAAGAAGATGAAGAGAAACAAGTAGAAGAAGAAGAAGAGAAACAAGTAGAAGAAGAAGAAGAAGAAGAAGAAGAAGAAGAAGAGAAACAAGAAGAAGAAGAAGAAGAGAAACAAGTAGAAGAAGAAGAAGAAGAGAAACAAGTAGAAGAAGAAGAAGAAGAAGAAAAAGAAGAAGAAGAAGAAGAAGAGAAACAAGTAGCAGAAGAAGAAGAGGAAGAAGAAGAAGAAGAAGAAGAGAAACAAGTAGAAGAAGAGAAACAAGTAGAAGAAGAAGAAGAAGAAGAAGAAGAAGAGAAACAAGTAGAAGAAGAAGAAGAAGAAGAAGAAGAAGAAGAAGAAGAGAAACAAGTAGAAGAAGAAGAAGAGGAGGAAGAAGAAGAAGAAGATGAGAAACAAGTAGAAGAAGAAGAAGAGAAACAAGTAGAAGAAGAAGAAGAAGAAGAAGAAGAGAAACAAGTAGAAGAAGAAGAAGAAGAAGAGAAACAAGTAGAAGAAGAAGAAGAAGAAGAGAAACAAGTAGAAGAAGAAGAAGAAGAAGAAGAAGAGAAACAAGTAGAAGAAGAAGAAGAAGAAGAAGAAGAAGAAGAAGAAGAAGAAGAAGAAGAAGAAGAAGAAGAGAAACAAGTAGAAGAAGAAGAAGAGAAACAAGTAGAAGAAGAAGAAGAGAAACAAGTAGAAGAAGAAGAAGAGAAACAAGTAGAAGAAGAAGAAGAGAAACAAGTAGAAGAAGAAGAAGAGAAACACGTAGAAGAAGAAGAGAAACAAGTAGAATAATAATAATAATAAGAAGAGAAACAAGTAGAAGATGAAGAAGAGAAACAAGAAGAAGAAGAAGAAGAAGAAGAAGAAGAAGAAGAAGAAGACGAAGAAGAAGAAGAAGAAGAAGAAGAAGAAGAAGAAGAAGAAGAAGAAGAAGAAGAAGAAGAAGAGGAAGAGAAACAAGTAGAAGAAGAAGAAGAAGAAGAAGAAGAAGAGAAACAAGTAGACGAGGAAGAAGGAGAAGAAGAGAAACAAGTAGAAGAAGAAGGAGAGAAACAAGTAGAAGAAGAAGAAGAGAAACAAGTAGAAGAAGAAGAAGAAGAAGAAGAAGAAGAA
The DNA here is from genome assembly GCF_043380555.1 of Nothobranchius furzeri. Classification (NCBI taxonomy): domain Eukaryota; kingdom Metazoa; phylum Chordata; class Actinopteri; order Cyprinodontiformes; family Nothobranchiidae; genus Nothobranchius; species Nothobranchius furzeri. Next base: position 520,904 of record NW_027223054.1, on the reverse strand, counting down.
GAAGAGGAAGAGAAACAAGTAGAAGAAGAAGAAGAGAAACAAGTAGAAGAAGAAGAAGGAGAAGAAGAGAAACAAGTAGAAGAATAAGAAGAAGAAGAAGAAGAGAAACAAGTAGAAGAAGAAGAAGAGAAACAAGTAGAAGAAGAAGAAGGAGAAGAAGAGAAACAAGTAGAAGAAGAAGAAGAGAAACAAGTAGAAGAAGAAGAAGAGAAACAAGTAGAAGAAGAAGAAGAGAAACAAGTAGAAGAAGAAGAAGAAGAAGAAGAAGAAGAAGAAGAAGAAGAAGAAGAAGAAGAGAAACAAGTAGAAGAAGAAGAAGAAGAAGAAGAAGAAGAAGAGAAACAAGTAGAAGAAGAAGAAGAGAAACAAGTAGAAGAAGAAGAAGAAGAGAAACAAGTAGAAGAAGAAGAAGAAGAAGAAGAAGAGAAACAAGTAGAAGAAGAAGAAGAAGAAGAAGAGAAACAAGTAGAAGAAGAAGAAGAGAAACAAGTAGAAGAAGAAGAAGAAGAAGAAGAGAAACAAGTAGAAGAAGAAGAAGAGAAACAAGTAGAAGAAGAAGAAGAAGAAGAAGAGAAACAAGTAGAAGAAGAATTAGAAGAAGAAGAAGAAGAAGATGAAGAGAAACAAGTAGAAGAAGAAGAAGAGAAACAAGTAGAAGAAGAAGAAGAAGAAGAAGAAGAAGAAGAAGAAGAGAAACAAGAAGAAGAAGAAGAAGAGAAACAAGTAGAAGAAGAAGAAGAAGAGAAACAAGTAGAAGAAGAAGAAGAAGAAGAAAAAGAAGAAGAAGAAGAAGAAGAGAAACAAGTAGCAGAAGAAGAAGAGGAAGAAGAAGAAGAAGAAGAAGAGAAACAAGTAGAAGAAGAGAAACAAGTAGAAGAAGAAGAAGAAGAAGAAGAAGAAGAGAAACAAGTAGAAGAAGAAGAAGAAGAAGAAGAAGAAGAAGAAGAAGAGAAACAAGTAGAAGAAGAAGAAGAGGAGGAAGAAGAAGAAGAAGATGAGAAACAAGTAGAAGAAGAAGAAGAGAAACAAGTAGAAGAAGAAGAAGAAGAAGAAGAAGAGAAACAAGTAGAAGAAGAAGAAGAAGAAGAGAAACAAGTAGAAGAAGAAGAAGAAGAAGAGAAACAAGTAGAAGAAGAAGAAGAAGAAGAAGAAGAGAAACAAGTAGAAGAAGAAGAAGAAGAAGAAGAAGAAGAAGAAGAAGAAGAAGAAGAAGAAGAAGAAGAAGAGAAACAAGTAGAAGAAGAAGAAGAGAAACAAGTAGAAGAAGAAGAAGAGAAACAAGTAGAAGAAGAAGAAGAGAAACAAGTAGAAGAAGAAGAAGAGAAACAAGTAGAAGAAGAAGAAGAGAAACACGTAGAAGAAGAAGAGAAACAAGTAGAATAATAATAATAATAAGAAGAGAAACAAGTAGAAGATGAAGAAGAGAAACAAGAAGAAGAAGAAGAAGAAGAAGAAGAAGAAGAAGAAGAAGACGAAGAAGAAGAAGAAGAAGAAGAAGAAGAAGAAGAAGAAGAAGAAGAAGAAGAAGAAGAAGAAGAGGAAGAGAAACAAGTAGAAGAAGAAGAAGAAGAAGAAGAAGAAGAGAAACAAGTAGACGAGGAAGAAGGAGAAGAAGAGAAACAAGTAGAAGAAGAAGGAGAGAAACAAGTAGAAGAAGAAGAAGAGAAACAAGTAGAAGAAGAAGAAGAAGAAGAAGAAGAAGAGGAAGAGAAACAAGTAGAAGAAGAAGAAGAGAAACAAGTAGAAGAAGAAGAAGGAGAAGAAGAGAAACAAGTAGAAGAATAAGAAGAGAAACAAGTAGAAGAAGAAGAAGAGAAACAAGTAGAAGAAGAAGAAGAAGAAGAAGAAGAAGAAGAAGAAGAAGAAGAAGAGGAAGAGAAACAAGTAGAAGAAGAAGAAGAAGAAGAAGAAGAGAAACAAGTAGAAGAAGGAGAAGAAGAGAAACAAGTAGAAGAAGAAGAAGAGAAACAAGTAGAAGAAGAAGAAGAGAAACAAGAGGAAGAAGAAGAAGAAGAAGAAGAAGAAGAAGAAGAGAAACAAGTAGAAGAAGAAGAAGAGAAACAAGTAGAAGAAGAAGAAGAAGAAGAGAAACAAGTAGAAGAAGCAGAAGAAGAAGAAGAGAAACAAGTAGAAGAAGAAGAAGAAGAAGAAGAAGAGAAACAAGTAGAAGAAGAAGAAGAGAAACAAGTAGAAGAAGAAGAAGAAGAAGAAGAAGAAGAAGAAGAAGAGAAACAAGTAGAAGAAGAAGAAGAAGAAGAAGAGAAACAAGTAGAAGAAGAAGAAGAAGAAGAAGGAGAAGAAGAAGAAGAAGAAGAAGAAGAGAAACAAGTAGAAGAAGAAGAAGAAGAAGAAGAAGAAGAAGAGAAACAAGTAGAAGAAGAAGAAGAGAAACAAGTAGAAGAAGAAGAAGAGAAACAAGTAGAAGAAGAAGAAGAAGAAGAAGAAGAAGAAGAAGAAGAAGAAGAGAAACAAGTAGAAGAAGAAGAAGAAGAAGAGAAACAAGTAGAAGAAGACGAAGAAGAAGACGAAGAAGAAGAAGAAGAAGAGAAACAAGTAGAAGAAGAAGAAGAAGAAGAAGAAGAAGAAGAAGAAGAAGAAGAAGAAGAAGAGAAACAAGTAGAAGAAGAAGAAGAAGAGAAACAAGTAGAAGAAGAAGAAGAGAAACAAGTAGAAGAAGAAGAAGAAGAAGAAGAAGAAGAAGAAGAAGAGAAACAAGTAGAAGAAGAAGAAGAAGAGAAACAAGTAGAAGAAGACGAAGAAGAAGAAGAAGAAGAAGAAGAAGAAGAAGAAGAAGAAGAAGAAGAAGAAGAAGAAGAGAAACAAGTAGAAGAAGAAGAGAAACAAGTAGAAGAAGAAGAAGAAGAAGAAGAAGAAGAGAAACAAGTAGAAGAAGTAGAAGAAGAAGAGAAACAAGTAGAAGAAGAAAAAGAAGAAGAGAAACAAGTAGAAGAAGAAGAGAAACAAGTAGAAGAAGAAGAAGAGAAACAAGTAGAAGAAGAAGAAGAAGAGAAACAAGTAGAAGAAGAAGAAGAAGAAGAAGAGAAACAAGTAGAAGAAGAAGAAGAAGAAGAAGAAGAAGAAGAAGAAGAAGAAGAGAAACAAGTAGAAGAAGAAGAAGAAGAGAAACAAGTAGAAGAAGAAGAGAAACAAGTAGAAGAAGAAGAAGAGAAACAAGTAGAAGAAGAAGAAGAGAAACAAGTAGAAGAAGAAGAAGAGAAACAAGTAGAAGAAGAAGAAGAAGAAGAAGAGAAACAAGTAGAAGAAGAAGAAGAAGAAGAAGAAGAAGAAGAAGAGAAACAAGTAGAAGAAGAAGAAGAAGAAGAAGAAGAAGAAGAAGAAGAAGAGAAACAAGTAGAAGAAGAAGAAGAGAAACAAGTAGAAGAAGAAGAAGAGAAACAAGTAGAAGAAGAAGAAGAGAAACAAGTAGAAGAAGAAGAAGAAGAAGAAGAAGAAGAAGAAGAAGAAGAGAAACAAGTAGAAGAAGAAGAGAAACAAGTAGAAGAAGAAGAAGAAGAAGAAGAAGAAGAAGAGAAACAAGTAAAAGAAGAAGAAGAAGAAGAAGAAGAGAAACAAGTAGAAGAAGAAGAAGAAGAAGAGAAACAAGTAGAAGAAGAAGAAGAAGAAGAAGAAGAGAAACAAGTAGAAGAAGAAGAAGAGAAACAAGTAGAAGAAGAAGAAGAGAAACAAGTAGAAGAAGAAGAAGAGAAACAAGTAGAAGAAGAAGGAGAGAAACAAGTAGAAGAAGAAGAAGAGAAACAAGTAGAAGAAGAAGAAGAAGAAGAAGAAGAAGAAGAAGAAGAAGAGGAAGAGAAACAAGTAGAAGAAGAAGAAGAGAAACAAGTAGAAGAAGAAGAAGGAGAAGAAGAGAAACAAGTAGAAGAATAAGAAGAGAAACAAGTAGAAGAAGAAGAAGAGAAACAAGTAGAAGAAGAAGAAGAAGAAGAAGAAGAAGAAGAAGAAGAAGAAGAAGAGGAAGAGAAACAAGTAGAAGAAGAAGAAGAAGAAGAAGAAGAGAAACAAGTAGAAGAAGGAGAAGAAGAGAAACAAGTAGAAGAAGAAGAAGAGAAACAAGTAGAAGAAGAAGAAGAGAAACAAGAGGAAGAAGAAGAAGAAGAAGAAGAAGAAGAAGAAGAGAAACAAGTAGAAGAAGAAGAAGAGAAACAAGTAGAAGAAGAAGAAGAAGAAGAGAAACAAGTAGAAGAAGCAGAAGAAGAAGAAGAGAAACAAGTAGAAGAAGAAGAAGAAGAAGAAGAAGAGAAACAAGTAGAAGAAGAAGAAGAGAAACAAGTAGAAGAAGAAGAAGAAGAAGAAGAAGAAGAAGAAGAGAAACAAGTAGAAGAAGAAGAAGAAGAAGAAGAGAAACAAGTAGAAGAAGAAGAAGAAGAAGAAGGAGAAGAAGAAGAAGAAGAAGAAGAGAAACAAGTAGAAGAAGAAGAAGAAGAAGAAGAAGAAGAAGAGAAACAAGTAGAAGAAGAAGAAGAGAAACAAGTAGAAGAAGAAGAAGAGAAACAAGTAGAAGAAGAAGAAGAAGAAGAAGAAGAAGAAGAAGAAGAAGAAGAGAAACAAGTAGAAGAAGAAGAAGAAGAAGAGAAACAAGTAGAAGAAGACGAAGAAGAAGACGAAGAAGAAGAAGAAGAAGAGAAACAAGTAGAAGAAGAAGAAGAAGAAGAAGAAGAAGAAGAAGAAGAAGAAGAAGAAGAAGAAGAGAAACAAGTAGAAGAAGAAGAAGAAGAGAAACAAGTAGAAGAAGAAGAAGAGAAACAAGTAGAAGAAGAAGAAGAAGAAGAAGAAGAAGAAGAAGAGAAACAAGTAGAAGAAGAAGAAGAAGAGAAACAAGTAGAAGAAGACGAAGAAGAAGAAGAAGAAGAAGAAGAAGAAGAAGAAGAAGAAGAAGAAGAAGAAGAAGAAGAGAAACAAGTAGAAGAAGAAGAGAAACAAGTAGAAGAAGAAGAAGAAGAAGAAGAAGAAGAGAAACAAGTAGAAGAAGTAGAAGAAGAAGAGAAACAAGTAGAAGAAGAAAAAGAAGAAGAGAAACAAGTAGAAGAAGAAGAGAAACAAGTAGAAGAAGAAGAAGAGAAACAAGTAGAAGAAGAAGAAGAAGAGAAACAAGTAGAAGAAGAAGAAGAAGAAGAAGAGAAACAAGTAGAAGAAGAAGAAGAAGAAGAAGAAGAAGAAGAAGAAGAAGAGAAACAAGTAGAAGAAGAAGAAGAAGAGAAACAAGTAGAAGAAGAAGAGAAACAAGTAGAAGAAGAAGAAGAGAAACAAGTAGAAGAAGAAGAAGAGAAACAAGTAGAAGAAGAAGAAGAGAAACAAGTAGAAGAAGAAGAAGAAGAAGAAGAGAAACAAGTAGAAGAAGAAGAAGAAGAAGAAGAAGAAGAAGAAGAGAAACAAGTAGAAGAAGAAGAAGAAGAAGAAGAAGAAGAAGAAGAAGAAGAAGAGAAACAAGTAGAAGAAGAAGAAGAGAAACAAGTAGAAGAAGAAGAAGAGAAACAAGTAGAAGAAGAAGAAGAGAAACAAGTAGAAGAAGAAGAAGAAGAAGAAGAAGAAGAAGAAGAAGAGAAACAAGTAGAAGAAGAAGAAGAGAAACAAGTAGAAGAAGAAGAAGAGAAACAAGTAGAAGAAGAAGAAGAGAAACAAGTAGAAGAAGAAGAAGAGAAACAAGTAGAAGAAGAAGAAGAAGAGAAACACGTAGAAGAAGAAGAGAAACAAGTAGAATAATAATAATAAGAAGAAGAGAAACAAGTAGAAGATGAAGAAGAGAAACAAGAAGAAGAAGAAGAAGAAGAAGAAGAAGAAGAAGAAGA
>NW_027223054.1:497600-500100 GCF_043380555.1 Nothobranchius furzeri | reverse complement strand
GTAGAAGAAGAAGAAGAGAAACAAGTAGAAGAAGAAGAAGAAGAAGAAGAAGAAGAAGAAGAAGAAGAAGAAGAAGAAGAAGAGGAAGAGAAACAAGTAGAAGAAGAAGAAGAAGAAGAAGAGAAACAAGTAGAAGAAGGAGAAGAAGAGAAACAAGTAGTAGAAGAAGAAGAGAAACAAGTAGAAGAAGAAGAAGAGAAACAAGAGGAAGAAGAAGAAGAAGAAGAAGAAGAGAAACAAGTAGAAGAAGAAGAAGAAGAAGAAGAGAAACAAGTAGAAGAAGAAGAAGAAGAAGAAGAGAAACAAGTAGAAGAAGAAGAAGAGAAACAAGTAGAAGAAGAAGAAGAAGAAGAAGAAGAAGAGAAACAAGTAGAAGAAGAAGAAGAGAAACAAGTAGAAGAAGAAGAAGAGAAACAAGTAGAAGAAGAAGAAGAAGAAGAAGAAGAGAAACAAGTAGAAGAAGAAGAAGAAGAAGAAGAAGAAGAAGAAGAAGAAGAAGAGAAACAAGTAGAAGAAGAAGAAGAGAAACAAGTAGAAGAAGAAGAAGAGAAACAAGTAGAAGAAGAAGAAGAGAAACAAGTAGAAGAAGAAGAAGAAGAAGAAGAAGAAGAGAAAAAGGTAGAAGAAGAAGAAGAAGAAGAGAAACAAGTAGAAGAAGACGAAGAAGAAGAAGAAGAAGAAGAAGAAGAAGAAGAAGAAGAAGAAGAAGAAGAAGAGAAACAAGTAGAAGAAGAAGAGAAACAAGTAGAAGAAGAAGAAGAAGAAGAAGAAGAAGAAGAGAAACAAGTAGAAGAAGTAGAAGAAGAAGAGAAACAAGTAGAAGAAGAAAAAGAAGAAGAGAAACAAGTAGAAGAAGAAGAGAAACAAGTAGAAGAAGAAGAAGAGAAACAAGTAGAAGAAGAAGAAGAAGAAGAAGAAGAAGAAGAACAAGAGAAACAAGTAGAAGAAGAAGAAGAAGAAGGAGAAGAAGAAGAAGAAGAAGAGAAACAAGTAGAAGAAGAATAAGAAGAAGAAGAAGAGAAACAAGTAGAAGAAGAAGAAGAGAAACAAGTAGAAGAAGAAGAAGAGAAACAAGAAGAAGAAGAAGAAGAGGAAGAGAAACAAGTAGAAGAAGAAGAAGAGAAACAAGTAGAAGAAGAAGAAGGAGAAGAAGAGAAACAAGTAGAAGAATAAGAAGAGAAACAAGTAGAAGAAGAAGAAGAGAAACAAGTAGAAGAAGAAGAAGAAGAAGAAGAAGAAGAAGAAGAAGAAGAAGAAGAAGAAGAGGAAGAGAAACAAGTAGAAGAAGAAGAAGAAGAAGAAGAGAAACAAGTAGAAGAAGGAGAAGAAGAGAAACAAGTAGTAGAAGAAGAAGAGAAACAAGTAGAAGAAGAAGAAGAGAAACAAGAGGAAGAAGAAGAAGAAGAAGAAGAAGAGAAACAAGTAGAAGAAGAAGAAGAAGAAGAAGAGAAACAAGTAGAAGAAGAAGAAGAAGAAGAAGAAGAAGAGAAACAAGTAGAAGAAGAAGAAGAGAAACAAGTAGAAGAAGAAGAAGAAGAAGAAGAAGAAGAGAAACAAGTAGAAGAAGAAGAAGAGAAACAAGTAGAAGAAGAAGAAGAGAAACAAGTAGAAGAAGAAGAAGAAGAAGAAGAAGAAGAAGAAGAAGAAGAAGAGAAACAAGTAGAAGAAGAAGAAGAAGAGAAACAAGTAGAAGAAGACGAAGAAGAAGAAGAAGAAGAAGAAGAAGAAGAAGAAGAAGAAGAAGAAGAAGAAGAAGAAGAAGAAGAAGAAGAGAAACAAGTAGAAGAAGAAGAGAAACAAGTAGAAGAAGAAGAAGAAGAAGAAGAAGAAGAAGAGAAACCAGTAGAAGAAGTAGAAGAAGAAGAGAAACAAGTAGAAGAAGAAAAAGAAGAAGAAGAGAAACAAGTAGAAGAAGAAGAAGAGAAACAAGTAGAAGAAGAAGAAGAGAAACAAGTAGAAGAAGAAGAAGAAGAAGAAGAAGAGAAACAAGTAGAAGAAGAAGAAGAAGAAAAAGAAGAAGAGAAACAAGTAGAAGAAGAAGAAGAAGAAGAAGAAGAAGAAGAAGAAGAAGAAGAAGAGAAACAAGTAGAAGAAGAAGAAGAGAAACAAGAAGAAGAAGAAGAAGAAGAAGAAGAAGAAGAAGAGAAACAAGTAGAAGAAGAAGAAGAAGAAGAAGAAGAAGAGAAACAAGTAGAAGAAGAAGAAGAAGAAGAAGGAGAAGAAGAAGAAGAAGAAGAGAAACAAGTAGAAGAAGAAGAAGAAGAAGAAGAAGAAGAAGAGAAACAAGTAGAAGAAGAAGAAGAGAAACAAGTAGAAGAAGAAGAAGAGAAACAAGTAGAAGAAGAAGAAGAAGAAGAAGAAGAAGAAGAAGAAGAAGAAGAAGAAGAAGAAGAGAAACAAGTAGAAGAAGAAGAAGAAGAAGAAGAAGAAGAAGAAGAGAAACAAGTAGAAGAAGAAGAAGAAGAAGAAGAAGAAGAAGAAGAAGAAGAAGAAGAAGAAG
>NW_027223054.1:462600-465100 GCF_043380555.1 Nothobranchius furzeri | reverse complement strand
AGTAGAAGAAGAAGAGAAACAAGTAGAAGAAGAAAAAGAAGAAGAAGAGAAACAAGTAGAAGAAGAAGAAGAGAAACAAGTAGAAGAAGAAGAAGAGAAACAAGTAGAAGAAGAAGAAGAAGAAGAAGAAGAAGAAGAGAAACAAGTAGAAGAAGAAGAAGAAGAAAAAGAAGAAGAGAAACAAGTAGAAGAAGAAGAAGAAGAAGAAGAAGAAGAAGAAGAAGAAGAAGAAGAAGAAGAAGAAGAAGAAGAAGAGAAACAAGTAGAAGAAGAAGAAGAGAAACAAGAAGAAGAAGAAGAAGAAGAAGAAGAAGAAGAAGAGAAACAAGTCGAAGAAGAAGAAGAAGAAGAAGAAGAGAAACAAGTAGAAGAAGAAGAAGAAGAAGAAGGAGAAGAAGAAGAAGAAGAAGAAAAACAAGTAGAAGAAGAAGAAGAAGAAGAAGAGAAACAAGTAGAAGAAGAAGAAGAGAAACAAGTAGAAGAAGAAGAAGAGAAACAAGTAGAAGAAGAAGAAGAAGAAGAAGAAGAGAAACAAGTAGAAGAAGAAGAAGAAGAAGAAGAAGAAGAAGAAGAAGAAGAAGAAGAGAAACAAGTAGAAGAAGAAGAAGAAGAAGAAGAAGAAGAAGAAGAAGAAGAAGAGAAACAAGTAGAAGAAGAAGAAGAAGAAGAAGAAGAAGAGAAACAAGTAGAAGAAGAAGAAGAGAAACAAGTAGAAGAAGAAGAAGAGAAACAAGTAGAAGAAGAAGAAGAGAAACAAGTAGAAGAAGAAGAAGAGAAACAAGTAGAAGAAGAAGAAGAGAAACAAGTAGAAGAAGAAGAAGAGAAACAAGTAGAAGAAGAAGAAGAAGAAGAAGAAGAAGAAGAGAACCAAGTAGAAGAAGAAGAAGAAGAAAAAGAAGAAGAGAAACAAGTAGAAGAAGAAGAAGAAGAAGAAGAAGAGAAACAAGTAGAAGAAGAAGAAGAGAAACAAGAAGAAGAAGAAGAAGAAGAAGAAGAAGAGAAACAAGTCGAAGAAGAAGAAGAAGAAGAAGAAGAAGAAGAGAAACAAGTAGAAGAAGAAGAAGAAGAAGAAGAAGGAGAAGAAGAAGAAGAAGAAGAGAAACAAGTAGAAGAAGAAGAAGAAGAAGAAGAAGAAGAAGAAGAAGAAGAAGAAGAGAAAGAAGTAGAAGAAGAAGAAGAGAAAGAAGTAGAAGAAGAAGAAGAGAAACAAGTAGAAGAAGAAGAAGAAGAAGAAGAAGAGAAACAAGTAGAAGAAGAAGAAGAAGAAGAAGAAGAAGAAGAAGAAGAAGAAGAGAAACAAGTAGAAGAAGAAGAAGAAGAAGAAGAAGAAGAGAAACAAGTAGAAGAAGAAGAAGAAGAAGAAGAAGAAGAAGAAGAAGAAGAAGAAGAAGAAGAAGAAGAGAAACAAGTAGAAGAAGAAGAAGAGAAACAAGTAGAAGAAGAAGAAGAGAAACAAGTAGAAGAAGAAGAAGAGAAACAAGTAGAAGAAGAAGAAGAAGAAGAAGAGAAACAAGTAGAAGAAGAAGAAGAAGAGAAACAAGTAGAAGAAGACGAAGAAGAAGAAGAAGAAGAAGAAGAAGAAGAAGAAGAAGAAGAAGAAGAAGAAGAAGAAGAAGAAGAAGAAGAGAAACAAGTAGAAGAAGAAGAGAAACAAGTAGAAGAAGAAGAAGAAGAAGAAGAAGAGAAACAAGTAGAAGAAGTAGAAGAAGAAGAGAAACAAGTAGAAGAAGAAAAAGAAGAAGAGAAACAAGTAGAAGAAGAGAAACAAGTAGAAGAAGAAGAAGAGAAACAAGTAGACGAAGAAGAAGAAGAGAAACAAGTAGAAGAAGAAGAAGAAGAAGATAAACAAGTAGAAGAAGAAGAAGAAGAAGAAGAAGAGAAACAAGTAGAAGAAGAAGAGAAACAAGTAGAAGAAGAAGAGAAACAAGTAGAAGAAGAAGAAGAGAAACAAGTAGAAGAAGAAGAAGAGAAACAAGTAGAAGAAGAAGAAGAAGAAGAGAAACAAGTAGAAGAAGAAGAAGAAGAAGAAGAAGAAGAGAAACAAGTAGAAGAAGAAGAAGAAGAAGAAGAAGAAGAGAAACAAGTAGAAGAAGAAGAAGAGAAACAAGTAGAAGAAGAAGAAGAGAAACAAGTAGAAGAAGAAGAAGAGAAACAAGTAGAAGAAGAAGAAGAAGAAGAAGAAGAAGAAGAGAAACAAGTAGAAGAAGAAGAGAAACAAGTAGAAGAAGAAGAAGAAGAAGAAGAAGAAGAAGAAGAAGAGAAACAAGTAGAAGAAGAAGAAGAAGAAGAAGAGAAACAAGTAGAAGAAGAAGAAGAAGAAGAGAAACAAGTAGAAGAAGAAGAAGAAGAAGAAGAGAAACAAGTAGAAGAAGAAGAAGAAGAAGAAGAAGAGAAACAAGTAGAAGAAGAAGAAGAGAAACAAGTAGAAGAAGAAGAAGAGAAACAAGTAGAAGAAGAAGAAGAGAAACAAGTAGAAGAAGAAGAAGAGAAACAAGTAGAA
>NW_027223054.1:455100-457600 GCF_043380555.1 Nothobranchius furzeri | reverse complement strand
AGAAGAAGAAGAAGAAGAAGAAGAAGAGAAACCAGTAGAAGAAGTAGAAGAAGAAGAGAAACAAGTAGAAGAAGAAAAAGAAGAAGAAGAGAAACAAGTAGAAGAAGAAGAAGAGAAACAAGTAGAAGAAGAAGAAGAGAAACAAGTAGAAGAAGAAGAAGAAGAAGAAGAAGAAGAAGAAGAGAAACAAGTAGAAGAAGAAGAAGAAGAAAAAGAAGAAGAGAAACAAGTAGAAGAAGAAGAAGAAGAAGAAGAAGAAGAAGAAGAAGAAGAAGAAGAAGAAGAAGAAGAGAAACAAGTAGAAGAAGAAGAAGAGAAACAAGAAGAAGAAGAAGAAGAAGAAGAAGAAGAAGAGAAACAAGTCGAAGAAGAAGAAGAAGAAGAAGAAGAAGAAGAGAAACAAGTAGAAGAAGAAGAAGAAGAAGAAGAAGAAGGAGAAGAAGAAGAAGAAGAAGAAAAACAAGTAGAAGAAGAAGAAGAAGAAGAAGAGAAACAAGTAGAAGAAGAAGAAGAGAAACAAGTAGAAGAAGAAGAAGAGAAACAAGTAGAAGAAGAAGAAGAAGAAGAGAAACAAGTAGAAGAAGAAGAAGAAGAAGAAGAAGAAGAAGAAGAAGAAGAAGAAGAAGAAGAAGAGAAACAAGTAGAAGAAGAAGAAGAAGAAGAAGAAGAGAAACAAGTAGAAGAAGAAGAAGAAGAAGAAGAAGAAGAAGAGAAACAAGTAGAAGAAGAAGAAGAGAAACAAGTAGAAGAAGAAGAAGAGAAACAAGTAGAAGAAGAAGAAGAGAAACAAGTAGAAGAAGAAGAAGAGAAACAAGTAGAAGAAGAAGAAGAGAAACAAGTAGAAGAAGAAGAAGAGAAACAAGTAGAAGAAGAAGAAGAAGAAGAAGAAGAGAACCAAGTAGAAGAAGAAGAAGAAGAAAAAGAAGAAGAGAAACAAGTAGAAGAAGAAGAAGAAGAAGAAGAAGATAAACAAGTAGAAGAAGAAGAAGAGAAACAAGAAGAAGAAGAAGAAGAAGAAGAAGAAGAAGAAGAAGAAGAAGAAGAGAAACAAGTCGAAGAAGAAGAAGAAGAAGAAGAAGAAGAAGAGAAACAAGTAGAAGAAGAAGAAGAAGAAGAAGAAGAAGGAGAAGAAGAAGAAGAAGAAGAGAAACAAGTAGAAGAAGAAGAAGAAGAAGAAGAAGAAGAAGAAGAAGAGAAAGAAGTAGAAGAAGAAGAAGAAGAGAAAGAAGTAGAAGAAGAAGAAGAAGAAGAAGAAGAGAAACAAGTAGAAGAAGAAGAAGAAGAAGAAGAAGAAGAAGAAGAAGAAGAAGAAGAGAAACAAGTAGAAGAAGAAGAAGAAGAAGGAGAAGAAGAGAAACAAGTAGAAGAAGAAGAAGAAGAAGAAGAAGAAGAAGAAGAAGAAGAAGAAGAAGAAGAAGAAGAGAAACAAGTAGAAGAAGAAGAAGAGAAACAAGTAGAAGAAGAAGAAGAGAAACAAGTAGAAGAAGAAGAAGAGAAACAAGTAGAAGAAGAAGAAGAAGAAGAAGAGAAACAAGTAGAAGAAGAAGAAGAAGAGAAACAAGTAGAAGAAGACGAAGAAGAAGAAGAAGAAGAAGAAGAAGAAGAAGAAGAAGAAGAAGAAGAAGAGAAACAAGTAGAAGAAGAAGAGAAACAAGTAGAAGAAGAAGAAGAAGAAGAAGAAGAGAAACAAGTAGAAGAAGTAGAAGAAGAAGAGAAACAAGTAGAAGAAGAAAAAGAAGAAGAGAAACAAGTAGAAGAAGAAGAGAAACAAGTAGAAGAAGAAGAAGAGAAACAAGTAGAAGAAGAAGAAGAAGAGAAACAAGTAGAAGAAGAAGAAGAAGAAGAGAAACAAGTAGAAGAAGAAGAAGAAGAAGAAGAAGAAGAAGAAGAGAAACAAGTAGAAGAAGAAGAAGAAGAAGAGAAACAAGTAGAAGAAGAAGAGAAACAAGTAGAAGAAGAAGAAGAGAAACAAGTAGAAGAAGAAGAAGAGAAACAAGTAGAAGAAGAAGAAGAGAAACAAGTAGAAGAAGAAGAAGAAGAAGAGAAACAAGTAGAAGAAGAAGAAGAAGAAGAAGAAGAAGAGAAACAAGTAGAAGAAGAAGAAGAAGAAGAAGAGAAACAAGTAGAAGAAGAAGAAGAGAAACAAGTAGAAGAAGAAGAAGAGAAACAAGTAGAAGAAGAAGAAGAGAAACAAGTAGAAGAAGAAGAAGAAGAAGAAGAAGAAGAAGAAGAAGAAGAAGAAGAAGAAGAAGAGAAACAAGTAGAAGAAGAAGAAGAAGAAGAAGAAGAAGAAGAAGAAGAGAAACAAGTAGAAGAAGAAGAAGAAGAAGAAGAAGATAAACAAGTAGAAGAAGAAGAAGAAGAAGAGAAACAAGTAGAAGAAGAAGAAGAAGAAGAAGAAGAGAAACAAGTAGAAGAAGAAGAAGAAGAAGAAGAAGAAGAGAAACAAGTAGAAGAAGAAGAAGAGAAACAAGTAGAAGAAGAAGAAGAGAAACAAGTA
>NW_027223054.1:440100-442600 GCF_043380555.1 Nothobranchius furzeri | reverse complement strand
AGAAGAAGAGAAACAAGTAGAAGAAGAAGAAGAGAAACAAGTAGAAGAAGAAGAAGAAGAGAAACAAGTAGAAGAAGAAGAAGAAGAAGAGAAACAAGTAGAAGAAGAAGAAGAAGAAGAAGAAGAAGAGAAACAAGTAGAAGAAGAAGAAGAAGAAGAGAAACAAGTAGAAGAAGAAGAGAAACAAGTAGAAGAAGAAGAAGAGAAACAAGTAGAAGAAGAAGAAGAGAAACAAGTAGAAGAAGAAGAAGAGAAACAAGTAGAAGAAGAAGAAGAAGAAGAGAAACAAGTAGAAGAAGAAGAAGAAGAAGAAGAAGAAGAAGAGAAACAAGTAGAAGAAGAAGAAGAGAAACAAGTAGAAGAAGAAGAAGAGAAACAAGTAGAAGAAGAAGAAGAGAAACAAGTAGAAGAAGAAGAAGAAGAAGAAGAAGAAGAAGAAGAAGAAGAAGAGAAACAAGTAGAAGAAGAAGAGAAACAAGTAGAAGAAGAAGAAGAAGAAGAAGAAGAAGAAGAAGAAGAGAAACAAGTAGAAGAAGAAGAAGAAGAAGAAGAAGAAGAAGAAGAGAAACAAGTAGAAGAAGAAGAAGAAGAAGAGAAACAAGTAGAAGAAGAAGAAGAAGAAGAAGAGAAACAAGTAGAAGAAGAAGAAGAAGAAGAAGAAGAAGAGAAACAAGTAGAAGAAGAAGAAGAGAAACAAGTAGAAGAAGAAGAAGAGAAACAAGTAGAAGAAGAAGAAGAGAAACAAGTAGAAGAAGAAGAAGAGAAACAAGTAGAAGAAGAAGAAGAAGAGAAACACGTAGAAGAAGAAGAGAAACAAGTAGAATAATAATAATAAGAAGAAGAGAAACAAGTAGAAGATGAAGAAGAGAAACAAGAAGAAGAAGAAGAAGAAGAAGAAGAAGAAGAAGAAGAAGAAGAAGAAGAAGAAGAAGAAGAAGAAGAAGAAGAAGAAGAAGAAGAAGAAGAAGAAGAAGAAGAAGAAGAAGAAGAAGAAGAAGAAGAGGAAGAGAAACAAGTAGAAGAAGAAGAAGAAGAAGAGAAACAAGTAGAAGAGGAAGAAGGAGAAGAAGAGAAACAAGTAGAAGAAGAAGGAGAGAAACAAGTAGAAGAAGAAGAAGAGAAACAAGTAGAAGAAGAAGAAGAAGAAGAAGAAGAAGAAGAAGAAGAAGAAGAAGAGGAAGAGAAACAAGTAGAAGAAGAAGAAGAGAAACAAGTAGAAGAAGAAGAAGGAGAAGAAGAGAAACAAGTAGAAGAATAAGAAGAGAAACAAGTAGAAGAAGAAGAAGAGAAACAAGTAGAAGAAGAAGAAGAAGAAGAAGAAGAAGAAGAAGAAGAAGAAGAAGAAGAAGAAGAAGAAGAAGAGGAAGAGAAACAAGTAGAAGAAGAAGAAGAAGAAGAAGAAGAGAAACAAGTAGAAGAAGGAGAAGAAGAGAAACAAGTAGAAGAAGAAGAAGAGAAACAAGTAGAAGAAGAAGAAGAGAAACAAGAGGAAGAAGAAGAAGAAGAAGAAGAAGAAGAAGAAGAGAAACAAGTAGAAGAAGAAGAAGAAGAAGAAGAAGAAGAGAAACAAGTAGAAGAAGAAGAAGAAGAAGAAGAGAAACAAGTAGAAGAAGAAGAAGAGAAACAAGTAGAAGAAGAAGAAGAAGAAGAAGAAGAAGAAGAGAAACAAGTAGAAGAAGAAGAAGAGAAACAAGTAGAAGAAGAAGAAGAGAAACAAGTAGAAGAAGAAGAAGAAGAAGAAGAGAAACAAGTAGAAGAAGGAGAAGAAGAGAAACAAGTAGAAGAAGACGAAGAAGAAGAAGAAGAAGAAGAAGAAGAAGAAGAAGAAGAAGAAGAAGAGAAACAAGTAGAAGAAGAAGAGAAACAAGTAGAAGAAGAAGAAGAAGAAGAGAAACCAGTAGAAGAAGTAGAAGAAGAAGAGAAACAAGTAGAAGAAGAAGAAGAGAAACAAGTAGAAGAAGAAGAAGAGAAACAAGTAGAAGAAGAAGAAGAAGAAGAAGAGAAACAAGTAGAAGAAGAAGAAGAAGAAAAAGAAGAAGAGAAACAAGTAGAAGAAGAAGAAGAAGAAGAAGAAGAAGAAGAAGAGAAACAAGTAGAAGAAGAAGAAGAGAAACAAGAAGAAGAAGAAGAAGAAGAAGAAGAAGAAGAAGAAGAAGAGAAACAAGTAGAAGAAGATGAAGAAGAAGAGAAACAAGTAGAAGAAGAAGAAGAAGAAGAAGGAGAAGAAGAAGAAGAAGAAGAGAAACAAGTAGAAGAAGAAGAAGAAGAAGAAGAAGAGAAACAAGTAGAAGAAGAAGAAGAGAAACAAGTAGAAGAAGAAGAAGAGAAACAAGTAGAAGAAGAAGAAGAAGAAGAAGAGAAACAAGTAGAAGAAGAAGAAGAAGAAGAAGAAGAAGAAGAAGAAGAAGAAGAGAAACAAGTAGAAGAAGAAGAAGAAGAAGAAGAAGAAGAAGAAGAAGAAGAAGAAGAAGAAGAAGAAGAAGAGAAACAAGTAGAAGAA
>NW_027223054.1:415100-422600 GCF_043380555.1 Nothobranchius furzeri | reverse complement strand
AAGAGAAACAAGTAGAAGAAGAAGAAGAAGAAGAAGAAGAAGAAGAAGAAGAAGAGAAACAAGTAGAAGAAGAAGAAGAGAAACAAGTAGAAGAAGAAGAAGAAGAGAAACAAGTAGAAGAAGAAGAAGAAGAAGAAGAAGAGAAACAAGTAGAAGAAGAAGAAGAAGAAGAAGAAGAAGAAGAAGAGAAACAAGTAGAAGAAGAAGAAGAGAAACAAGTAGAAGAAGAAGAAGAAGAAGAAGAGAAACAAGTAGAAGAAGAAGAAGAGAAACAAGTAGAAGAAGAAGAAGAAGAAGAAGAGAAACAAGTAGAAGAAGAATTAGAAGAAGAAAAGAAGAAGATGAAGAGAAACAAGTAGAAGAAGAAGAAGAGAAACAAGTAGAAGAAGAAGAAGAAGAAGAAGAGAAACAAGAAGAAGAAGAAGAAGAGAAACAAGTAGAAGAAGAAGAAGAAGAGAAACAAGTAGAAGAAGAAGAAGAAGAAGAAAAAGAAGAAGAAGAAGAAGAAGAGAAACAAGTAGCAGAAGAAGAAGAGGAAGAAGAAGAAGAAGAAGAAGAAGAGAAACAAGTAGAAGAAGAAGAAGAGAAACAAGTAGAAGAAGAAGAAGAAGAAGAAGAAGAAGAAGAGAAACAAGTAGAAGAAGAAGAAGAAGAAGAAGAAGAAGAAGAAGAGAAACAAGTAGAAGAAGAAGAAGAGGAAGAAGAAGAAGAAGAAGATGAGAAACAAGTAGAAGAAGAAGAAGAGAAACAAGTAGAAGAAGAAGAAGAAGAAGAAGAAGAGAAACAAGTAGAAGAAGAAGAAGAAGAAGAGAAACAAGTAGAAGAAGAAGAAGAAGAAGAAGAGAAACAAGTAGAAGAAGAAGAAGAAGAAGAAGAAGAGAAACAAGTAGAAGAAGAAGAAGAAGAAGAAGAAGAAGAAGAAGAGAAACAAGTAGAAGAAGAAGAAGAGAAACAAGTAGAAGAAGAAGAAGAGAAACAAGTAGAAGAAGAAGAAGAGAAACAAGTAGAAGAAGAAGAAGAGAAACACGTAGAAGAAGAAGAGAAACAAGTAGAATAATAATAATAAGAAGAAGAGAAACAAGTAGAAGATGAAGAAGAGAAACAAGAAGAAGAAGAAGAAGAAGAAGAAGAAGACGAAGAAGAAGAAGAAGAAGAAGAAGAAGAAGAAGAGGAAGAGAAACAAGTAGAAGAAGAAGAAGAAGAAGAAGAAGAAGAAGAAGAAGAAGAGAAACAAGTAGACGAGGAAGAAGGAGAAGAAGAGAAACAAGTAGAAGAAGAAGGAGAGAAACAAGTAGAAGAAGAAGAAGAGAAACAAGTAGAAGAAGAAGAAGAAGAAGAAGAAGAAGAAGAAGAAGAAGAAGAAGAAGAAGAAGAAGAAGAAGAAGAAGAAGAAGAAGAAGAAGAAGAGGAAGAGAAACAAGTAGAAGAAGAAGAAGAGAAACAAGTAGAAGAAGAAGAAGGAGAAGAAGAGAAACAAGTAGAAGAATAAGAAGAGAAACAAGTAGAAGAAGAAGAAGAGAAACAAGTAGAAGAAGAAGAAGAAGAAGAAGAAGAAGAAGAAGAAGAAGAAGAAGAGGAAGAGAAACAAGTAGAAGAAGAAGAAGAAGAAGAAGAAGAAGAAGAGAAACAAGTAGAAGAAGGAGAAGAAGAGAAACAAGTAGAAGAAGAAGAAGAGAAACAAGTAGAAGAAGAAGAAGAGAAACAAGAGGAAGAAGAAGAAGAAGAAGAAGAAGAAGAAGAAGAAGAAGAAGAAGAAGAAGAAGAAGAAGAGAAACAAGTAGAAGAAGAAGAAGAGAAACAAGTAGAAGAAGAAGAAGAAGAAGAAGAGAAACAAGTAGAAGAAGCAGAAGAAGAAGAAGAGAAACAAGTAGAAGAAGAAGAAGAAGAAGAAGAAGAGAAACAAGTAGTAGAAGAAGAAGAGAAACAAGTAGAAGAAGAAGAAGAAGAAGAAGAAGAAGAAGAGAAACAAGTAGAAGAAGAAGAAGAAGAAGAAGAGAAACAAGTAGAAGAAGAAGAAGAAGAAGAAGGAGAAGAAGAAGAAGAAGAAGAAGAAGAGAAACAAGTAGAAGAAGAAGAAGAAGAAGAAGAAGAGAAACAAGTAGAAGAAGAAGAAGAGAAACAAGTAGAAGAAGAAGAAGAGAAACAAGTAGAAGAAGAAGAAGAAGAAGAAGAAGAAGAAGAAGAAGAAGAAGAAGAAGAAGAAGAAGAAGAAGAAGAAGAAGAAGAGAAACAAGTAGAAGAAGAAGAAGAAGAAGAGAAACAAGTAGAAGAAGACGAAGAAGAAGACGAAGAAGAAGAAGAAGAAGAGAAACAAGTAGAAGAAGAAGAAGAAGAAGAAGAAGAAGAAGAAGAGAAACAAGTAGAAGAAGAAGAAGAAGAGAAACAAGTAGAAGAAGAAGAAGAGAAACAAGTAGAAGAAGAAGAAGAAGAAGAAGAAGAAGAAGAAGAGAAACAAGTAGAAGAAGAAGAAGAAGAGAAACAAGTAGAAGAAGACGAAGAAGAAGAAGAAGAAGAAGAAGAAGAAGAAGAAGAAGAAGAAGAAGAGAAACAAGTAGAAGAAGAAGAGAAACAAGTAGAAGAAGAAGAAGAAGAAGAAGAAGAGAAACAAGTAGAAGAAGTAGAAGAAGAAGAGAAACAAGTAGAAGAAGAAAAAGAAGAAGAGAAACAAGTAGAAGAAGAAGAGAAACAAGTAGAAGAAGAAGAAGAGAAACAAGTAGAAGAAGAAGAAGAAGAGAAACAAGTAGAAGAAGAAGAAGAAGAAGAGAAACAAGTAGAAGAAGAAGAAGAAGAAGAAGAAGAAGAAGAAGAAGAAGAAGAAGAAGAAGAAGAAGAAGAAGAAGAAGAAGAAGAAGAAGAAGAAGAAGAGAAACAAGTAGAAGAAGAAGAAGAAGAGAAACAAGTAGAAGAAGAAGAGAAACAAGTAGAAGAAGAAGAAGAGAAACAAGTAGAAGAAGAAGAAGAGAAACAAGTAGAAGAAGAAGAAGAGAAACAAGTAGAAGAAGAAGAAGAAGAAGAGAAACAAGTAGAAGAAGAAGAAGAAGAAGAAGAAGAAGAAGAGAAACAAGTAGAAGAAGAAGAAGAAGAAGAAGAAGAAGAAGAAGAAGAAGAAGAGAAACAAGTAGAAGAAGAAGAAGAGAAACAAGTAGAAGAAGAAGAAGAGAAACAAGTAGAAGAAGAAGAAGAGAAACAAGTAGAAGAAGAAGAAGAAGAAGAAGAAGAAGAAGAAGAAGAAGAGAAACAAGTAGAAGAAGAAGAGAAACAAGTAGAAGAAGAAGAAGAAGAAGAAGAAGAAGAGAAACAAGTAGAAGAAGAAGAAGAAGAAGAAGAAGAAGAGAAACAAGTAGAAGAAGAAGAAGAAGAAGAAGAGAAACAAGTAGAAGAAGAAGAAGAAGAGAAACAAGTAGAAGAAGAAGAAGAAGAAGAAGAAGAAGAAGAGAAACAAGTAGAAGAAGAAGAAGAGAAACAAGTAGAAGAAGAAGAAGAGAAACAAGTAGAAGAAGAAGAAGAGAAACAAGTAGAAGAAGAAGAAGAAGAGAAACACGTAGAAGAAGAAGAGAAACAAGTAGAATAATAATAAGAAGAAGAAGAGAAACAAGTAGAAGATGAAGAAGAGAAACAAGAAGAAGAAGAAGAAGAAGAAGAAGAAGAAGAAGAAGAAGAAGAAGAAGAAGAAGAAGAAGAAGAAGACGACGAAGAAGAAGAAGAAGAAGAAGAAGAAGAGGAAGAGAAACAAGTAGAAGAAGAAGAAGAAGAAGAAGAGAAACAAGTAGAAGAGGAAGAAGGAGAAGAAGAGAAACAAGTAGAAGAAGAAGGAGAGAAACAAGTAGAAGAAGAAGAAGAGAAACAAGTAGAAGAAGAAGAAGAAGAAGAAGAAGAAGAGGAAGAGAAACAAGTAGAAGAAGAAGAAGAGAAACAAGTAGAAGAAGAAGAAGGAGAAGAAGAGAAACAAGTAGAAGAATAAGAAGAGAAACAAGTAGAAGAAGAAGAAGAGAAACAAGTAGAAGAAGAAGAAGAAGAAGAAGAAGAAGAAGAAGAAGAAGAAGAGGAAGAGAAACAAGTAGAAGAAGAAGAAGAAGAAGAAGAAGAGAAACAAGTAGAAGAAGGAGAAGAAGAGAAACAAGTAGAAGAAGAAGAAGAGAAACAATTAGAAGAAGAAGAAGAGAAACAAGAGGAAGAAGAAGAAGAAGAAGAAGAAGAAGAAGAAGAAGAAGAAGAAGAAGAGAAACAAGTAGAAGAAGAAGAAGAAGAAGAAGAGAAACAAGTAGAAGAAGAAGAAGAAGAAGAAGAAGAGAAACAAGTAGAAGAAGAAGAAGAGAAACAAGTAGAAGAAGAAGAAGAAGAAGAAGAAGAAGAAGAGAAACAAGTAGAAGAAGAAGAAGAGAAACAAGTAGAAGAAGAAGAAGAGAAACAAGTAGAAGAAGAAGAAGAAGAAGAAGAAGAAGAAGAAGAAGAAGAGAAACAAGTAGAAGAAGAAGAAGAAGAGAAACAAGTAGAAGAAGACGAAGAAGAAGAAGAAGAAGAAGAAGAAGAAGAAGAAGAAGAAGAAGAAGAAGAAGAAGAAGAAGAAGAAGAAGAAGAAGAAGAAGAAGAGAAACAAGTAGAAGAAGAAGAGAAACAAGTAGAAGAAGAAGAAGAAGAAGAAGAGAAACCAGTAGAAGAAGTAGAAGAAGAAGAGAAACAAGTAGAAGAAGAAAAAGAAGAAGAAGAGAAACAAGTAGAAGAAGAAGAAGAGAAACAAGTAGAAGAAGAAGAAGAGAAACAAGTAGAAGAAGAAGAAGAAGAAGAAGAAGAAGAAGAAGAAGAAGAGAAACAAGTAGAAGAAGAAGAAGAAGAAAAAGAAGAAGAGAAACAAGTAGAAGAAGAAGAAGAAGAAGAAGAAGAAGAAGAAGAAGAAGAAGAAGAAGAAGAAGAAGAAGAAGAGAAACAAGTAGAAGAAGAAGAAGAAGAGAAACAAGAAGAAGAAGAAGAAGAAGAAGAAGAAGAAGAAGAGAAACAAGTAGAAGAAGAAGAAGAAGAAGAAGAAGAGAAACAAGTAGAAGAAGAAGAAGAAGAAGAAGGAGAAGAAGAAGAAGAAGAAGAGAAACAAGTAGAAGAAGAAGAAGAAGAAGAAGAAGAAGAGAAACAAGTAGAAGAAGAAGAAGAAGAGAAACAAGTAGAAGAAGAAGAAGAGAAACAAGTAGAAGAAGAAGAAGAAGAAGAAGAAGAAGAAGAAGAAGAAGAAGAAGAAGAGAAACAAGTAGAAGAAGAAGAAGAAGAAGAAGAAGAAGAAGAAGAAGAAGAAGAAGAAGAAGAAGAAGAAGAAGAAGAAGAAGAAGAAGAAGAAGAAGAAGAAGAGAAACAAGTAGAAGAAGAAGAAGAAGAAGAAGAAGAAGAAGAAGAAGAAGAAGAAGAGAAACAAGTAGAAGAAGAAGAAGAGAAACAAGTAGAAGAAGAAGAAGAGAAACAAGTAGAAGAAGAAGAAGAGAAACAAGTAGAAGAAGAAGAAGAAGAAGAAGAAGAAGAAGAAGAAGAAGAAGAAGAGAAACAAGTAGAAGAAGAAGAAGAAGAGAAACAAGTAGAAGAAGACGAAGAAGAAGAAGAAGAAGAAGAAGAAGAAGAAGAAGAAGAAGAAGAAGAAGAAGAGAAACAAGTAGAAGAAGAAGAGAAACAAGTAGAAGAAGAAGAAGAAGAAGAAGAAGAAGAAGAAGAAGAGAAACAAGTAGAAGAAGTAGAAGAAGAAGAGAAACAAGTAGAAGAAGAAAAAGAAGAAGAGAAACAAGTAGAAGAAGAAGAGAAACAAGTAGAAGAAGAAGAAGAGAAACAAGTAGAAGAAGAAGAAGAAGAGAAACAAGTAGAAGAAGAAGAAGAAGAAGAGAAACAAGTAGAAGAAGAAGAAGAAGAAGAAGAAGAGAAACAAGTAGAAGAAGAAGAAGAAGAAGAAGAAGAAGAAGAAGAGAAACAAGTAGAAGAAGAAGAGAAACAAGTAGAAGAAGAAGAAGAGAAACAAGTAGAAGAAGAAGAAGAGAAACAAGTAGAAGAAGAAGAAGAAGAAGAGAAACAAGTAGAAGAAGAAGAAGAAGAAGAAGAAGAGAAACAAGTAGAAGAAGAAGAAGAAGAAGAAGAAGAAGAAGAAGAGAAACAAGTAGAAGAAGAAGAAGAGAAACAAGTAGAAGAAGAAGAAGAGAAACAAGTAGAAGAAGAAGAAGAGAAACAAGTAGAAGAAGAAGAAGAAGAAGAAGAAGAAGAAGAAGAAGAAGAAGAAGAAGAAGAAGAAGAGAAAAAGGTAGAAGAAGAAGAAGAAGAGAAACAAGTAGAAGAAGACGAAGAGAAACAAGTAGAAGAAGAAGAAGAGAAACAAGTAGAAGAAGAAGAAGAAGAAGAAGAAGAAGAAGAAGAAGAAGAAGAAGAAGAAGAAGAGAAACAAGTAGAAGAAGAAGAAGAAGAAAAAGAAGAAGAGAAACAAGTAGAAGAAGAAGAAGAAGAAGAAGAAGAAGAAGAAGAAGAAGAAGAAGAAGAAGAAGAGAAACAAGTAGAAGAAGAAGAAGAGAAACAAGAAGAAGAAGAAGAAGAAGAAGAAGAAGAAGAAGAAGAAGAAGAGAAACAAGTAGAAGAAGAAGAAGAAGAAGAAGAAGAAGAGAAACAAGTAGAAGAAGAAGAAGAAGAAGAAGGAGAAGAAGAAGAAGAAGAAGAGAAACAAGTAGAAGAAGTAGAAGAAGAAGAAGAAGAGAAACAAGTAGAAGAAGACGAAGAGAAACAAGTAGAAGAAGAAGAAGAGAAACAAGTAGAAGAAGAAGAAGAAGAAGAAGAAGAAGAAGAAGAAGAGAAACAAGTAGAAGAAGAAGAAGAAGAAAAAGAAGAAGAGAAACAAGTAGAAGAAGAAGAAGAAGAAGAAGAAGAAGAAGAAGAAGAAGAAGAAGAAGAGAAACAAGTAGAAGAAGAAGAAGAGAAACAAGAAGAAGAAGAAGAAGAAGAAGAAGAAGAGAAACAAGTAGAAGAAGAAGAAGAAGAAGAAGAAGAAGAAGAGAAACAAGTAGAAGAAGAAGAAGAAGAAGAAGGAGAAGAAGAAGAAGAAGAAGAGAAACAAGTAGAAGAAGAAGAAGAAGAAGAAGAAGAGAAACAAGTAGAAGAAGAAGAAGAAGAGAAACAAGTAGAAGAAGAAGAAGAGAAACAAGTAGAAGAAGAAGAAGAAGAAGAAGAAGAAGAAGAAGAAGAAGAAGAAGAGAAACAAGTAGAAGAAGAAGAAGAAGAAGAAGAAGAAGAAGAAGAAGAAGAAGAAGAGAAACAAGTAGAAGAAGAAGAAGAAGAAGAAGAAGAAGAAGAAGAAGAGAAACAAGTAGAAGAAGAAGAAGAGAAACAAGTAGAAGAAGAAGAAGAGAAACAAGTAGAAGAAGAAGAAGAGAAACAAGTAGAAGAAGAAGAAGAAGAAGAAGAAGAAGAAGAAGAAGAAGAAGAAGAAGAGAAACAAGTAGAAGAAGAAGAAGAAGAGAAACAAGTAGAAGAAGACGAAGAAGAAGAAGAAGA
>NW_027223054.1:387600-390100 GCF_043380555.1 Nothobranchius furzeri | reverse complement strand
GAACAAGAGAAACAAGTAGAAGAAGAAGAAGAAGAAGGAGAAGAAGAAGAAGAAGAAGAGAAACAAGTAGAAGAAGAATAAGAAGAAGAAGAAGAGAAACAAGTAGAAGAAGAAGAAGAGAAACAAGTAGAAGAAGAAGAAGAGAAACAAGAAGAAGAAGAAGAAGAGGAAGAGAAACAAGTAGAAGAAGAAGAAGAGAAACAAGTAGAAGAAGAAGAAGGAGAAGAAGAGAAACAAGTAGAAGAATAAGAAGAGAAACAAGTAGAAGAAGAAGAAGAGAAACAAGTAGAAGAAGAAGAAGAAGAAGAAGAAGAAGAAGAAGAAGAAGAGGAAGAGAAACAAGTAGAAGAAGAAGAAGAAGAAGAGAAACAAGTAGAAGAAGGAGAAGAAGAGAAACAAGTAGAAGAAGAAGAAGAGAAACAAGTAGAAGAAGAAGAAGAGAAACAAGAGGAAGAAGAAGAAGAAGAAGAAGAAGAAGAGAAACAAGTAGAAGAAGAAGAAGAAGAAGAAGAGAAACAAGTAGAAGAAGAAGAAGAAGAAGAAGAAGAAGAGAAACAAGTAGAAGAAGAAGAAGAGAAACAAGTAGAAGAAGAAGAAGAAGAAGAAGAAGAAGAAGAAGAAGAAGAGAAACAAGTAGAAGAAGAAGAAGAGAAACAAGTAGAAGAAGAAGAAGAGAAACAAGTAGAAGAAGAAGAAGAAGAAGAAGAAGAAGAAGAAGAGAAACAAGTAGAAGAAGAAGAAGAAGAGAAACAAGTAGAAGAAGACGAAGAAGAAGAAGAAGAAGAAGAAGAAGAAGAAGAAGAAGAAGAAGAAGAAGAAGAAGAAGAAGAAGAGAAACAAGTAGAAGAAGAAGAGAAACAAGTAGAAGAAGAAGAAGAAGAAGAAGAAGAAGAAGAGAAACCAGTAGAAGAAGTAGAAGAAGAAGAGAAACAAGTAGAAGAAGAAAACGAAGAAGAAGAGAAACAAGTAGAAGAAGAAGAAGAGAAACAAGTAGAAGAAGAAGAAGAGAAACAAGTAGAAGAAGAAGAAGAAGAAGAAGAAGAAGAAGAAGAAGAAGAAGAAGAAGAAGAGAAACAAGTAGAAGAAGAAGAAGAAGAAAAAGAAGAAGAGAAACAAGTAGAAGAAGAAGAAGAAGAAGAAGAAGAAGAAGAGAAACAAGTAGAAGAAGAAGAAGAGAAACAAGAAGAAGAAGAAGAAGAAGAAGAAGAGAAACAAGTAGAAGAAGAAGAAGAAGAAGAAGAAGAAGAAGAAGAGAAACAAGTAGAAGAAGAAGAAGAAGAAGAAGGAGAAGAAGAAGAAGAAGAAGAGAAACAAGTAGAAGAAGAAGAAGAAGAAGAGAAACAAGTAGAAGAAGAAGAAGAGAAACAAGTAGAATAATAATAATAAGAAGAAGAGAAACAAGTAGAAGATGAAGAAGAGAAACAAGTAGAAGAAGAAGAAGAGAAACAAGTAGAAGAAGAAGAAGAGAAACAAGAAGAAGAAGAAGAAGAAGAAGAAGAAGACGAAGAAGAAGAAGAAGAAGAAGAAGAAGAAGAAGAAGAAGAAGAAGAGGAAGAGAAACAAGTAGAAGAAGAAGAAGAAGAAGAAGAAGAAGAGAAACAAGTAGAAGAAGAAGAAGGAGAAGAAGAGAAACAAGTAGAAGAAGAAGAAGAGAAACAAGTAGAAGAAGAAGAGAAACAAGTAGAAGAAGAAGAAGAAGAAGAAGAAGAAGAAGAAGAGAAACAAGTAGAAGAAGAAGAAGAAGAAGAAGGAGAAGAAGAAGAAGAAGAGAAACAAGTAGAAGAAGAATAAGAAGAAGAAGAAGAGAAACAAGTAGAAGAAGAAGAAGAGAAACAAGTAGAAGAAGAAGAAGAGAAACAAGTAGAAGAAGAAGAAGAAGAAGAGAAACAAGTAGAAGAAGAAGAAGAAGAAGAAGAAGAAGAAGAGAAACAAGTAGAAGAAGAAGAAGAGAAACAAGTAGAAGAAGAAGAAGAGAAACAAGTAGAAGAAGAAGAAGAGAAACAAGTAGAAGAAGAAGAAGAAGAAGAAGAAGAAGAAGAAGAAGAAGAAGAAGAAGAAGAAGAAGAAGAAGAAGAGAAACAAGTAGAAGAAGAAGAAGAAGAGAAACAAGTAGAAGAAGACGAAGAAGAAGAAGAAGAAGAAGAAGAAGAAGAAGAAGAAGAGAAACAAGTAGAAGAAGAAGAGAAACAAGTAGAAGAAGAAGAAGAAGAAGAAGAAGAAGAAGAAGAAGAAGAGAAACAAGTAGAAGAAGTAGAAGAAGAAGAGAAACAAGTAGAAGAAGAAAAAGAAGAAGAGAAACAAGTAGAAGAAGAAGAGAAACAAGTAGAAGAAGAAGAAGAGAAACAAGTAGAAGAAGAAGAAGAAGAGAAACAAGTAGAAGAAGAAGAAGAAGAAGAGAAACAAGTAGAAGAAGAAGAAGAAGAAGAAGAAGAAGAAGAAGAAGAGAAACAAGTAGAAGAAGAAGAAGAAGAAGAGAAACAAGTAGAAGAAGAAGAGAAAC
>NW_027223054.1:380100-382600 GCF_043380555.1 Nothobranchius furzeri | reverse complement strand
GACGACGAAGAAGAAGAAGAAGAAGAAGAAGAAGAAGAAGAAGAAGAAGAAGAAGAGGAAGAGAAACAAGTAGAAGAAGAAGAAGAAGAAGAGAAACAAGTAGAAGAGGAAGAAGGAGAAGAAGAGAAACAAGTAGAAGAAGAAGGAGAGAAACAAGTAGAAGAAGAAGAAGAGAAACAAGTAGAAGAAGAAGAAGAAGAAGAAGAAGAAGAGGAAGAGAAACAAGTAGAAGAAGAAGAAGAGAAACAAGTAGAAGAAGAAGAAGGAGAAGAAGAGAAACAAGTAGAAGAATAAGAAGAGAAACAAGTAGAAGAAGAAGAAGAGAAACAAGTAGAAGAAGAAGAAGAAGAAGAAGAAGAAGAAGAAGAAGAAGAAGAAGAAGAGGAAGAGAAACAAGTAGAAGAAGAAGAAGAAGAAGAAGAGAAACAAGTAGAAGAAGGAGAAGAAGAGAAACAAGTAGAAGAAGAAGAAGAGAAACAAGTAGAAGAAGAAGAAGAGAAACAAGAGGAAGAAGAAGAAGAAGAAGAAGAAGAAGAAGAAGAAGAAGAAGAAGAGAAACAAGTAGAAGAAGAAGAAGAAGAAGAAGAAGAGAAACAAGTAGAAGAAGAAGAAGAAGAAGAAGAAGAGAAACAAGTAGAAGAAGAAGAAGAGAAACAAGTAGAAGAAGAAGAAGAAGAAGAAGAAGAAGAGAAACAAGTAGAAGAAGAAGAAGAGAAACAAGTAGAAGAAGAAGAAGAGAAACAAGTAGAAGAAGAAGAAGAAGAAGAAGAAGAAGAAGAAGAAGAGAAACAAGTAGAAGAAGAAGAAGAAGAGAAACAAGTAGAAGAAGACGAAGAAGAAGAAGAAGAAGAAGAAGAAGAAGAAGAAGAAGAGAAACAAGTAGAAGAAGAAGAGAAACAAGTAGAAGAAGAAGAAGAAGAAGAAGAGAAACCAGTAGAAGAAGTAGAAGAAGAAGAGAAACAAGTAGAAGAAGAAAAAGAAGAAGAAGAGAAACAAGTAGAAGAAGAAGAAGAGAAACAAGTAGAAGAAGAAGAAGAGAAACAAGTAGAAGAAGAAGAAGAAGAAGAAGAAGAAGAAGAAGAAGAGAAACAAGTAGAAGAAGAAGAAGAAGAAAAAGAAGAAGAGAAACAAGTAGAAGAAGAAGAAGAAGAAGAAGAAGAAGAAGAAGAAGAAGAAGAAGAAGAAGAGAAACAAGTAGAAGAAGAAGAAGAGAAACAAGAAGAAGAAGAAGAAGAAGAAGAAGAAGAAGAAGAAGAGAAACAAGTAGAAGAAGAAGAAGAAGAAGAAGAAGAAGAGAAACAAGTAGAAGAAGAAGAAGAAGAAGAAGGAGAAGAAGAAGAAGAAGAAGAGAAACAAGTAGAAGAAGAAGAAGAAGAAGAAGAAGAGAAACAAGTAGAAGAAGAAGAAGAAGAGAAACAAGTAGAAGAAGAAGAAGAGAAACAAGTAGAAGAAGAAGAAGAAGAAGAAGAAGAAGAAGAAGAAGAAGAAGAGAAACAAGTAGAAGAAGAAGAAGAAGAAGAAGAAGAAGAAGAAGAAGAAGAAGAAGAAGAAGAAGAGAAACAAGTAGAAGAAGAAGAAGAAGAAGAAGAAGAAGAAGAAGAAGAAGAAGAAGAAGAAGAAGAGAAACAAGTAGAAGAAGAAGAAGAGAAACAAGTAGAAGAAGAAGAAGAGAAACAAGTAGAAGAAGAAGAAGAGAAACAAGTAGAAGAAGAAGAAGAAGAAGAAGAAGAAGAAGAAGAAGAAGAAGAAGAAGAGAAACAAGTAGAAGAAGAAGAAGAAGAGAAACAAGTAGAAGAAGACGAAGAAGAAGAAGAAGAAGAAGAAGAAGAAGAAGAAGAAGAAGAAGAAGAAGAAGAAGAAGAAGAAGAAGAAGAAGAGAAACAAGTAGAAGAAGAAGAGAAACAAGTAGAAGAAGAAGAAGAAGAAGAAGAAGAAGAAGAAGAAGAAGAGAAACAAGTAGAAGAAGTAGAAGAAGAAGAGAAACAAGTAGAAGAAGAAAAAGAAGAAGAGAAACAAGTAGAAGAAGAAGAGAAACAAGTAGAAGAAGAAGAAGAGAAACAAGTAGAAGAAGAAGAAGAAGAGAAACAAGTAGAAGAAGAAGAAGAAGAAGAGAAACAAGTAGAAGAAGAAGAAGAAGAAGAAGAAGAGAAACAAGTAGAAGAAGAAGAAGAAGAAGAAGAAGAAGAAGAGAAACAAGTAGAAGAAGAAGAGAAACAAGTAGAAGAAGAAGAAGAGAAACAAGTAGAAGAAGAAGAAGAGAAACAAGTAGAAGAAGAAGAAGAGAAACAAGTAGAAGAAGAAGAAGAAGAAGAGAAACAAGTAGAAGAAGAAGAAGAAGAAGAAGAAGAGAAACAAGTAGAAGAAGAAGAAGAAGAAGAAGAAGAAGAAGAAGAGAAACAAGTAGAAGAAGAAGAAGAGAAACAAGTAGAAGAAGAAGAAGAGAAACAAGTAGAAGAAGAAGAAGAGAAACAAGTAGAAGAAGAAGAAGAAGAAGAAGAAG
>NW_027223054.1:350100-352600 GCF_043380555.1 Nothobranchius furzeri | reverse complement strand
AGGAGAAGAAGAAGAAGAAGAAGAGAAACAAGTAGAAGAAGAAGAAGAAGAAGAAGAAGAAGAAGAAGAAGAGAAAGAAGTAGAAGAAGAAGAAGAAGAGAAAGAAGTAGAAGAAGAAGAAGAGAAACAAGTAGAAGAAGAAGAAGAAGAAGAAGAAGAGAAACAAGTAGAAGAAGAAGAAGAAGAAGAAGAAGAAGAAGAAGAAGAAGAAGAAGAGAAACAAGTAGAAGAAGAAGAAGAAGAAGAAGAAGAAGAGAAACAAGTAGAAGAAGAAGAAGAAGAAGAAGAAGAAGAAGAAGAGAAACAAGTAGAAGAAGAAGAAGAGAAACAAGTAGAAGAAGAAGAAGAGAAACAAGTAGAAGAAGAAGAAGAGAAACAAGTAGAAGAAGAAGAAGAAGAAGAAGAGAAACAAGTAGAAGAAGAAGAAGAAGAGAAACAAGTAGAAGAAGACAAAGAAGAAGAAGAAGAAGAAGAAGAAGAAGAAGAAGAAGAAGAAGAAGAAGAAGAGAAACAAGTAGAAGAAGAAGAGAAACAAGTAGAAGAAGAAGAAGAAGAAGAAGAAGAGAAACAAGTAGAAGAAGTAGAAGAAGAAGAGAAACAAGTAGAAGAAGAAAAAGAAGAAGAGAAACAAGTAGAAGAAGAAGAGAAACAAGTAGAAGAAGAAGAAGAGAAACAAGTAGAAGAAGAAGAAGAAGAGAAACAAGTAGAAGAAGAAGAAGAAGAGAAACAAGTAGAAGAAGAAGAAGAAGAAGAAGAAGAGAAACAAGTAGAAGAAGAAGAAGAAGAAGAGAAACAAGTAGAAGAAGAAGAGAAACAAGTAGAAGAAGAAGAAGAGAAACAAGTAGAAGAAGAAGAAGAGAAACAAGTAGAAGAAGAAGAAGAGAAACAAGTAGAAGAAGAAGAAGAAGAAGAGAAACAAGTAGAAGAAGAAGAAGAAGAAGAAGAAGAAGAGAAACAAGTAGAAGAAGAAGAAGAGAAACAAGTAGAAGAAGAAGAAGAGAAACAAGTAGAAGAAGAAGAAGAGAAACAAGTAGAAGAAGAAGAAGAAGAAGAAGAAGAAGAAGAAGAGAAACAAGTAGAAGAAGAAGAGAAACAAGTAGAAGAAGAAGAAGAAGAAGAAGAAGAAGAAGAAGAAGAGAAACAAGTAGAAGAAGAAGAAGAAGAAGAAGAAGAAGAAGAAGAAGAGAAACAAGTAGAAGAAGAAGAAGAAGAAGAGAAACAAGTAGAAGAAGAAGAAGAAGAAGAAGAGAAACAAGTAGAAGAAGAAGAAGAAGAAGAAGAAGAAGAGAAACAAGTAGAAGAAGAAGAAGAGAAACAAGTAGAAGAAGAAGAAGAGAAACAAGTAGAAGAAGAAGAAGAGAAACAAGTAGAAGAAGAAGAAGAGAAACAAGTAGAAGAAGAAGAAGAAGAGAAACACGTAGAAGAAGAAGAGAAACAAGTAGAATAATAATAATAAGAAGAAGAGAAACAAGTAGAAGATGAAGAAGAGAAACAAGAAGAAGAAGAAGAAGAAGAAGAAGAAGAAGAAGAAGAAGAAGAAGAAGAAGAAGAAGACGAAGAAGAAGAAGAAGAAGAAGAAGAAGAAGAAGAAGAAGAAGAAGAAGAAGAAGAAGAAGAAGAAGAGGAAGAGAAACAAGTAGAAGAAGAAGAAGAAGAAGAGAAACAAGTAGAAGAGGAAGAAGGAGAAGAAGAGAAACAAGTAGAAGAAGAAGGAGAGAAACAAGTAGAAGAAGAAGAAGAGAAACAAGTAGAAGAAGAAGAAGAAGAAGAAGAAGAAGAAGAAGAAGAAGAAGAAGAAGAGGAAGAGAAACAAGTAGAAGAAGAAGAAGAGAAACAAGTAGAAGAAGAAGAAGGAGAAGAAGAGAAACAAGTAGAAGAATAAGAAGAGAAACAAGTAGAAGAAGAAGAAGAGAAACAAGTAGAAGAAGAAGAAGAAGAAGAAGAAGAAGAAGAAGAAGAAGAAGAAGAAGAAGAAGAAGAAGAAGAAGAAGAAGAAGAGGAAGAGAAACAAGTAGAAGAAGAAGAAGAAGAAGAAGAGAAACAAGTAGAAGAAGGAGAAGAAGAGAAACAAGTAGAAGAAGAAGAAGAGAAACAAGTAGAAGAAGAAGAAGAGAAACAAGAGGAAGAAGAAGAAGAAGAAGAAGAAGAAGAAGAAGAGAAACAAGTAGAAGAAGAAGAAGAAGAAGAAGAAGAAGAAGAGAAACAAGTAGAAGAAGAAGAAGAAGAAGAAGAGAAACAAGTAGAAGAAGAAGAAGAGAAACAAGTAGAAGAAGAAGAAGAAGAAGAAGAAGAAGAAGAAGAGAAACAAGTAGAAGAAGAAGAAGAGAAACAAGTAGAAGAAGAAGAAGAGAAACAAGTAGAAGAAGAAGAAGAAGAAGAAGAGAAACAAGTAGAAGAAGGAGAAGAAGAGAAACAAGTAGAAGAAGACGAAGAAGAAGAAGAAGAAGAAGAAGAAGAAGAAGAAGAAGAAGAAGAAGAAGAAGAAGAAGAGAAACAAGTA
>NW_027223054.1:342600-345100 GCF_043380555.1 Nothobranchius furzeri | reverse complement strand
GGAAGAAGGAGAAGAAGAGAAACAAGTAGAAGAAGAAGGAGAGAAACAAGTAGAAGAAGAAGAAGAGAAACAAGTAGAAGAAGAAGAAGAAGAAGAAGAAGAAGAAGAAGAAGAAGAAGAAGAGGAAGAGAAACAAGTAGAAGAAGAAGAAGAGAAACAAGTAGAAGAAGAAGAAGGAGAAGAAGAGAAACAAGTAGAAGAATAAGAAGAGAAACAAGTAGAAGAAGAAGAAGAGAAACAAGTAGAAGAAGAAGAAGAAGAAGAAGAAGAAGAAGAAGAAGAAGAAGAAGAAGAAGAAGAAGAAGAGGAAGAGAAACAAGTAGAAGAAGAAGAAGAAGAAGAAGAGAAACAAGTAGAAGAAGGAGAAGAAGAGAAACAAGTAGAAGAAGAAGAAGAGAAACAAGTAGAAGAAGAAGAAGAGAAACAAGAGGAAGAAGAAGAAGAAGAAGAAGAAGAAGAAGAAGAAGAGAAACAAGTAGAAGAAGAAGAAGAAGAAGAAGAGAAACAAGTAGAAGAAGAAGAAGAAGAAGAAGAGAAACAAGTAGAAGAAGAAGAAGAGAAACAAGTAGAAGAAGAAGAAGAAGAAGAAGAAGAAGAAGAGAAACAAGTAGAAGAAGAAGAAGAGAAACAAGTAGAAGAAGAAGAAGAGAAACAAGTAGAAGAAGAAGAAGAAGAAGAAGAGAAACAAGTAGAAGAAGAAGAAGAAGAGAAACAAGTAGAAGAAGACGAAGAAGAAGAAGAAGAAGAAGAAGAAGAAGAAGAAGAAGAGAAACAAGTAGAAGAAGAAGAGAAACAAGTAGAAGAAGAAGAAGAAGAAGAGAAACCAGTAGAAGAAGTAGAAGAAGAAGAGAAACAAGTAGAAGAAGAAGAAGAGAAACAAGTAGAAGAAGAAGAAGAGAAACAAGTAGAAGAAGAAGAAGAAGAAAAAGAAGAAGAGAAACAAGTAGAAGAAGAAGAAGAAGAAGAAGAAGAAGAAGAAGAAGAAGAAGAAGAGAAACAAGTAGAAGAGGAAGAAGGAGAAGAAGAGAAACAAGTAGAAGAAGAAGGAGAGAAACAAGTAGAAGAAGAAGAAGAGAAATAAGTAGAAGAAGAAGAAGAAGAAGAAGAAGAAGAAGAAGAAGAAGAAGAGGAAGAGAAACAAGTAGAAGAAGAAGAAGAGAAACAAGTAGAAGAAGAAGAAGGAGAAGAAGAGAAACAAGTAGAAGAATAAGAAGAGAAACAAGTAGAAGAAGAAGAAGAGAAACAAGTAGAAGAAGAAGAAGAAGAAGAAGAAGAAGAAGAAGAAGAAGAAGAAGAAGAAGAAGAAGAAGAAGAGGAAGAGAAACAAGTAGAAGAAGAAGAAGAAGAAGAAGAGAAACAAGTAGAAGAAGGAGAAGAAGAGAAACAAGTAGAAGAAGAAGAAGAGAAACAAGTAGAAGAAGAAGAAGAGAAACAAGAGGAAGAAGAAGAAGAAGAAGAAGAAGAAGAAGAAGAGAAACAAGTAGAAGAAGAAGAAGAAGAAGAAGAGAAACAAGTAGAAGAAGAAGAAGAAGAAGAAGAGAAACAAGTAGAAGAAGAAGAAGAGAAACAAGTAGAAGAAGAAGAAGAAGAAGAAGAAGAAGAAGAGAAACAAGTAGAAGAAGAAGAAGAGAAACAAGTAGAAGAAGAAGAAGAAGAAGAAGAGAAACAAGTAGAAGAAGAAGAAGAAGAGAAACAAGTAGAAGAAGACGAAGAAGAAGAAGAAGAAGAAGAAGAAGAAGAAGAAGAAGAAGAGAAACAAGTAGAAGAAGAAGAGAAACAAGTAGAAGAAGAAGAAGAAGAAGAGAAACCAGTAGAAGAAGTAGAAGAAGAAGAGAAACAAGTAGAAGAAGAAGAAGAGAAACAAGTAGAAGAAGAAGAAGAGAAACAAGTAGAAGAAGAAGAAGAAGAAAAAGAAGAAGAGAAACAAGTAGAAGAAGAAGAAGAAGAAGAAGAAGAAGAAGAAGAAGAAGAAGAAGAAGAAGAAGAAGAGAAACAAGTAGAAGAAGAAGAAGAGAAACAAGAAGAAGAAGAAGAAGAAGAAGAAGAAGAAGAAGAAGAAGAGAAACAAGTAGAAGAAGAAGAAGAAGAAGAGAAACAAGTAGAAGAAGAAGAAGAAGAAGAAGGAGAAGAAGAAGAAGAAGAAGAGAAACAAGTAGAAGAAGAAGAAGAAGAAGAAGAAGAGAAACAAGTAGAAGAAGAAGAAGAGAAACAAGTAGAAGAAGAAGAAGAGAAACAAGTAGAAGAAGAAGAAGAAGAAGAAGAGAAACAAGTAGAAGAAGAAGAAGAAGAAGAAGAAGAAGAAGAAGAAGAAGAGAAACAAGTAGAAGAAGAAGAAGAAGAAGAAGAAGAAGAAGAAGAAGAAGAAGAAGAAGAGGAAGAAGAAGAAGAGAAACAAGTAGAAGAAGAAGAAGAAGAAGAAGAAGAAGAAGAAGAGAAACAAGTAGAAGAAGAAGAAGAGAAACAAGTAGAAGAAGAAGAAGAGAAACAAGTAGAAGAAGAA
>NW_027223054.1:325100-335100 GCF_043380555.1 Nothobranchius furzeri | reverse complement strand
GAAGAAGAAGAAGAAGAGAAACAAGTAGAAGAAGACGAAGAAGAAGAAGAAGAAGAAGAAGAAGAAGAATAAGAAGAAGAAGAAGAAGAAGAGAAACAAGTAGAAGGAGAAGAGAAACAAGTAGAAGAAGAAGAAGAAGAAGAGAAACCAGTAGAAGAAGTAGTAGAAGAAGAGAAACAAGTAGAAGAAGAAAAAGAAGAAGAAGAGAAACAAGTAGAAGAAGAAGAAGAGAAACAAGTAGAAGAAGGAGAAGAAGAGAAACAAGTAGAAGAAGAAGAAGAGAAACAAGTAGAAGAAGAAGAAGAGAAACAAGTAGAAGAAGAAGAAGAAGAAGAAGAAGAAGAAGAAGAAGAAG
The DNA here is from genome assembly GCF_043380555.1 of Nothobranchius furzeri. NCBI lineage: Eukaryota > Metazoa > Chordata > Actinopteri > Cyprinodontiformes > Nothobranchiidae > Nothobranchius > Nothobranchius furzeri. Next base: position 334,745 of record NW_027223054.1, on the reverse strand, counting down.
AAGAAGAAGAAGAAGAAGAAGAAGAAGAAGAGGAAGAGAAACAAGTAGAAGAAGAAGAAGAAGAAGAAGAAGAAGAAGAGAAACAAGTAGAAGAAGGAGAAGAAGAGAAACAAGTAGAAGAAGAAGAAGAGAAACAAGTAGAAGAAGAAGAAGAGAAACAAGAGGAAGAAGAAGAAGAGAAACAAGTAGAAGAAGAAGAAGAAGAAGAAGAAGAAGAAGAAGAAGAAGAAGAAGAGGAAGAGAAACAAGTAGAAGAAGAAGAAGAAGAAGAAGAAGAAGAAGAGAAACAAGTAGAAGAAGGAGAAGAAGAGAAACAAGTAGAAGAAGAAGAAGAGAAACAAGTAGAAGAAGAAGAAGAGAAACAAGAGGAAGAAGAAGAAGAAGAAGAAGAAGAAGAAGAAGAAGAAGAGAAACAAGTAGAAGAAGAAGAAGAGAAACAAGTAGAAGAAGAAGAAGAAGAAGAGAAACAAGTAGAAGAAGAAGAAGAAGAAGAAGAGAAACAAGTAGAAGAAGAAGAAGAAGAAGAAGAAGAGAAACAAGTAGAAGAAGAAGAAGAGAAACAAGTAGAAGAAGAAGAAGAAGAAGAAGAAGAAGAGAAACAAGTAGAAGAAGAAGAAGAAGAAGAAGAGAAACAAGTAGAAGAAGAAGAAGAAGAAGAAGGAGAAGAAGAAGAAGAAGAAGAAGAAGAGAAACAAGTAGAAGAAGAAGAAGAAGAAGAAGAAGAAGAGAAACAAGTAGAAGAAGAAGAAGAGAAACAAGTAGAAGAAGAAGAAGAGAAACAAGTAGAAGAAGAAGAAGAAGAAGAAGAAGAAGAAGAAGAAGAAGAAGAAGAAGAAGAAGAAGAAGAGAAACAAGTAGAAGAAGAAGAAGAAGAAGAGAAACAAGTAGAAGAAGACGAAGAAGAAGAAGAAGAAGAAGAAGAAGAAGAATAAGAAGAAGAAGAAGAAGAAGAGAAACAAGTAGAAGGAGAAGAGAAACAAGTAGAAGAAGAAGAAGAAGAAGAGAAACCAGTAGAAGAAGTAGTAGAAGAAGAGAAACAAGTAGAAGAAGAAAAAGAAGAAGAAGAGAAACAAGTAGAAGAAGAAGAAGAGAAACAAGTAGAAGAAGGAGAAGAAGAGAAACAAGTAGAAGAAGAAGAAGAGAAACAAGTAGAAGAAGAAGAAGAGAAACAAGTAGAAGAAGAAGAAGAAGAAGAAGAAGAAGAAGAAGAAGAAGAAGAAGAAGAAGAAGAGGAAGAGAAACAAGTAGAAGAAGAAGAAGAAGAAGAAGAAGAAGAAGAGAAACAAGTAGAAGAAGGAGAAGAAGAGAAACAAGTAGAAGAAGAAGAAGAGAAACAAGTAGAAGAAGAAGAAGAGAAACAAGAGGAAGAAGAAGAAGAAGAAGAAGAAGAAGAAGAAGAAGAAGAAGAAGAAGAAGAAGAAGAGAAACAAGTAGAAGAAGAAGAAGAGAAACAAGTAGAAGAAGAAGAAGAAGAAGAAGAGAAACAAGTAGAAGAAGAAGAAGAAGAAGAAGAGAAACAAGTAGAAGAAGAAGAAGAAGAAGAAGAGAAACAAGTAGAAGAAGAAGAAGAGAAACAAGTAGAAGAAGAAGAAGAAGAAGAAGAAGAAGAAGAGAAACAAGTAGAAGAAGAAGAAGAGAAACAAGTAGAAGAAGAAGAAGAGAAACAAGTAGAAGAAGAAGAAGAAGAAGAAGAAGAAGAAGAAGAAGAAGAAGAAGAAGAAGAAGAAGAAGAAGAGAAACAAGTAGAAGAAGAAGAAGAAGAAGAAGAGAAACAAGTAGAAGAAGACGAAGAAGAAGAAGAAGAAGAAGAAGAAGAGAAACAAGTAGAAGAAGAAGAAGAAGAAGAAGAAGAAGAAGAAGAAGAAGAAGAAGAGAAACAGGTAGAAGAAGAAGAAGAAGAAGAAGAAGAAGAGAAACAAGTAGAAGAAGAAGAAGAAGAGAAACAAGTAGAAGAAGAAGAAGAAGAAGAAGAAGAGAAACAAGTAGAAGAAGAAGAAGAAGAGAAACAAGTAGAAGAAGAAGAAGAGAAACAAGTAGAAGAAGAAGAAGAGAAACAAGTAGAAGAAGAAGAGAAACAAGTAGAAGAAGAAGAAGAGAAACAAGTAGAAGAAGAAGAAGAGAAACACGTAGAAGAAGAAGAAGAGAAACAAGTAGAAGAAGAAGAAGAAGAAGAAGAAGAGAAACAAGTAGAAGATGAAGAAGAGAAACAAGTAGAAGAAGAAGAAGAGAAACAAGTAGAAGAAGAAGAAGAGAAACAAGAAGAAGAAGAAGAAGAAGAAGAAGAAGAAGAAGAAGAAGAAGAAGAAGAAGAAGAAGAGAAACAAGTAGAAGAAGAAGAAGAAGAGAAACAAGTAGAAGAAGAAGAAGGAGAAGAAGAGAAACAAGTAGAAGAAGAAGAAGAGAAACAAGTAGAAGAAGAAGAAGAGAAACAAGTAGAAGAAGAAGAAGAGAAACAAGTAGAAGAAGAAGAAGAAGAAGAAGAAGAAGAAGAAGAAGAAGAAGAAGAAGAAGAAGAAGAAGAAGAAGAGAAACAAGTAGAAGAAGAAGAAGAAGAAGAAGAAGAGAAACAAGTAGAAGAAGAAGAAGAAGAGAAACAAGTAGAAGAAGAAGAAGAAGAAGAAGAAGAAGAGAAACAAGTAGAAGAAGAAGAAGAAGAAGAAGAAGAAGAGAAACAAGTAGAAGAAGAAGAAGAGAAACAAGTAGAAGAAGAAGAAGGAGAAGAAGAGAAACAAGTAGAAGAAGAAGAAGAGAAACAAGTAGAAGAAGAAGAAGAGAAACAAGTAGAAGAAGAAGAAGAGAAACAAGTAGAAGAAGAAGAAGAAGAAGAAGAAGAAGAAGAAGAAGAAGAAGAAGAAGAAGAAGAAGAAGAAGAGAAACAAGTAGAAGAAGAAGAAGAAGAAGAAGAAGAAGAAGAAGAAGAAGAGAAACAAGTAGAAGAAGAAGAAGAGAAACAAGTAGAAGAAGAAGAAGAAGAGAAACAAGTAGAAGAAGAAGAAGAAGAAGAAGAAGAGAAACAAGTAGAAGAAGAAGAAGAAGAAGAAGAAGAAGAAGAAGAGAAACAAGTAGAAGAAGAAGAAGAGAAACAAGTAGAAGAAGAAGAAGAAGAAGAAGAGAAACAAGTAGAAGAAGAAGAAGAGAAACAAGTAGAAGAAGAAGAAGAAGAAGAAGAGAAACAAGTAGAAGAAGAATTAGAAGAAGAAAAGAAGAAGATGAAGAGAAACAAGTAGAAGAAGAAGAAGAGAAACAAGTAGAAGAAGAAGAAGAAGAAGAAGAGAAACAAGAAGAAGAAGAAGAAGAGAAACAAGTAGAAGAAGAAGAAGAAGAGAAACAAGTAGAAGAAGAAGAAGAAGAAGAAAAAGAAGAAGAAGAAGAAGAAGAGAAACAAGTAGCAGAAGAAGAAGAGGAAGAAGAAGAAGAAGAAGAAGAAGAGAAACAAGTAGAAGAAGAAGAAGAGAAACAAGTAGAAGAAGAAGAAGAAGAAGAAGAAGAAGAAGAAGAGAAACAAGTAGAAGAAGAAGAAGAAGAAGAAGAAGAAGAAGAAGAAGAGAAACAAGTAGAAGAAGAAGAAGAGGAAGAAGAAGAAGAAGAAGATGAGAAACAAGTAGAAGAAGAAGAAGAGAAACAAGTAGAAGAAGAAGAAGAAGAAGAAGAAGAGAAACAAGTAGAAGAAGAAGAAGAAGAAGAGAAACAAGTAGAAGAAGAAGAAGAAGAAGAAGAGAAACAAGTAGAAGAAGAAGAAGAAGAAGAAGAAGAGAAACAAGTAGAAGAAGAAGAAGAAGAAGAAGAAGAAGAAGAAGAGAAACAAGTAGAAGAAGAAGAAGAGAAACAAGTAGAAGAAGAAGAAGAGAAACAAGTAGAAGAAGAAGAAGAGAAACAAGTAGAAGAAGAAGAAGAGAAACACGTAGAAGAAGAAGAGAAACAAGTAGAATAATAATAATAAGAAGAAGAGAAACAAGTAGAAGATGAAGAAGAGAAACAAGAAGAAGAAGAAGAAGAAGAAGAAGAAGACGAAGAAGAAGAAGAAGAAGAAGAAGAAGAAGAAGAGGAAGAGAAACAAGTAGAAGAAGAAGAAGAAGAAGAAGAAGAAGAAGAAGAAGAAGAGAAACAAGTAGACGAGGAAGAAGGAGAAGAAGAGAAACAAGTAGAAGAAGAAGGAGAGAAACAAGTAGAAGAAGAAGAAGAGAAACAAGTAGAAGAAGAAGAAGAAGAAGAAGAAGAAGAAGAAGAAGAAGAAGAAGAAGAAGAAGAAGAAGAAGAAGAAGAAGAAGAAGAAGAGGAAGAGAAACAAGTAGAAGAAGAAGAAGAGAAACAAGTAGAAGAAGAAGAAGGAGAAGAAGAGAAACAAGTAGAAGAATAAGAAGAGAAACAAGTAGAAGAAGAAGAAGAGAAACAAGTAGAAGAAGAAGAAGAAGAAGAAGAAGAAGAAGAAGAAGAAGAAGAAGAGGAAGAGAAACAAGTAGAAGAAGAAGAAGAAGAAGAAGAAGAAGAAGAGAAACAAGTAGAAGAAGGAGAAGAAGAGAAACAAGTAGAAGAAGAAGTAGAGAAACAAGTAGAAGAAGAAGAAGAGAAACAAGAGGAAGAAGAAGAAGAAGAAGAAGAAGAAGAAGAAGAAGAAGAAGAAGAAGAAGAGAAACAAGTAGAAGAAGAAGAAGAGAAACAAGTAGAAGAAGAAGAAGAAGAAGAAGAGAAACAAGTAGAAGAAGCAGAAGAAGAAGAAGAGAAACAAGTAGAAGAAGAAGAAGAAGAAGAAGAAGAGAAACAAGTAGTAGAAGAAGAAGAGAAACAAGTAGAAGAAGAAGAAGAAGAAGAAGAAGAAGAAGAGAAACAAGTAGAAGAAGAAGAAGAAGAAGAAGAGAAACAAGTAGAAGAAGAAGAAGAAGAAGAAGGAGAAGAAGAAGAAGAAGAAGAAGAAGAGAAACAAGTAGAAGAAGAAGAAGAAGAAGAAGAAGAGAAACAAGTAGAAGAAGAAGAAGAGAAACAAGTAGAAGAAGAAGAAGAGAAACAAGTAGAAGAAGAAGAAGAAGAAGAAGAAGAAGAAGAAGAAGAAGAAGAAGAAGAAGAAGAAGAAGAAGAAGAGAAACAAGTAGAAGAAGAAGAAGAAGAAGAGAAACAAGTAGAAGAAGACGAAGAAGAAGACGAAGAAGAAGAAGAAGAAGAGAAACAAGTAGAAGAAGAAGAAGAAGAAGAAGAAGAAGAAGAAGAAGAGAAACAAGTAGAAGAAGAAGAAGAAGAGAAACAAGTAGAAGAAGAAGAAGAGAAACAAGTAGAAGAAGAAGAAGAAGAAGAAGAAGAAGAAGAAGAGAAACAAGTAGAAGAAGAAGAAGAAGAGAAACAAGTAGAAGAAGACGAAGAAGAAGAAGAAGAAGAAGAAGAAGAAGAAGAAGAAGAAGAAGAAGAAGAAGAAGAGAAACAAGTAGAAGAAGAAGAGAAACAAGTAGAAGAAGAAGAAGAAGAAGAAGAAGAGAAACAAGTAGAAGAAGTAGAAGAAGAAGAGAAACAAGTAGAAGAAGAAAAAGAAGAAGAGAAACAAGTAGAAGAAGAAGAGAAACAAGTAGAAGAAGAAGAAGAGAAACAAGTAGAAGAAGAAGAAGAAGAGAAACAAGTAGAAGAAGAAGAAGAAGAAGAGAAACAAGTAGAAGAAGAAGAAGAAGAAGAAGAAGAAGAAGAAGAAGAAGAAGAAGAAGAAGAAGAAGAAGAAGAAGAAGAAGAAGAAGAAGAAGAAGAGAAACAAGTAGAAGAAGAAGAAGAAGAGAAACAAGTAGAAGAAGAAGAGAAACAAGTAGAAGAAGAAGAAGAGAAACAAGTAGAAGAAGAAGAAGAGAAACAAGTAGAAGAAGAAGAAGAGAAACAAGTAGAAGAAGAAGAAGAAGAAGAGAAACAAGTAGAAGAAGAAGAAGAAGAAGAAGAAGAAGAAGAGAAACAAGTAGAAGAAGAAGAAGAAGAAGAAGAAGAAGAAGAAGAAGAAGAAGAGAAACAAGTAGAAGAAGAAGAAGAGAAACAAGTAGAAGAAGAAGAAGAGAAACAAGTAGAAGAAGAAGAAGAGAAACAAGTAGAAGAAGAAGAAGAAGAAGAAGAAGAAGAAGAAGAAGAGAAACAAGTAGAAGAAGAAGAGAAACAAGTAGAAGAAGAAGAAGAAGAAGAAGAAGAAGAGAAACAAGTAGAAGAAGAAGAAGAAGAAGAAGAAGAAGAGAAACAAGTAGAAGAAGAAGAAGAAGAAGAAGAGAAACAAGTAGAAGAAGAAGAAGAAGAGAAACAAGTAGAAGAAGAAGAAGAAGAAGAAGAAGAAGAAGAAGAGAAACAAGTAGAAGAAGAAGAAGAGAAACAAGTAGAAGAAGAAGAAGAGAAACAAGTAGAAGAAGAAGAAGAGAAACAAGTAGAAGAAGAAGAAGAAGAGAAACACGTAGAAGAAGAAGAGAAACAAGTAGAATAATAATAATAAGAAGAAGAGAAACAAGTAGAAGATGAAGAAGAGAAACAAGAAGAAGAAGAAGAAGAAGAAGAAGAAGAAGAAGAAGAAGAAGAAGAAGAAGAAGAAGAAGACGACGAAGAAGAAGAAGAAGAAGAAGAAGAAGAAGAAGAAGAAGAGGAAGAGAAACAAGTAGAAGAAGAAGAAGAAGAAGAAGAGAAACAAGTAGAAGAGGAAGAAGGAGAAGAAGAGAAACAAGTAGAAGAAGAAGGAGAGAAACAAGTAGAAGAAGAAGAAGAGAAACAAGTAGAAGAAGAAGAAGAAGAAGAAGAAGAAGAGGAAGAGAAACAAGTAGAAGAAGAAGAAGAGAAACAAGTAGAAGAAGAAGAAGGAGAAGAAGAGAAACAAGTAGAAGAATAAGAAGAGAAACAAGTAGAAGAAGAAGAAGAGAAACAAGTAGAAGAAGAAGAAGAAGAAGAAGAAGAAGAAGAAGAAGAAGAAGAGGAAGAGAAACAAGTAGAAGAAGAAGAAGAAGAAGAAGAAGAGAAACAAGTAGAAGAAGGAGAAGAAGAGAAACAAGTAGAAGAAGAAGAAGAGAAACAATTAGAAGAAGAAGAAGAGAAACAAGAGGAAGAAGAAGAAGAAGAAGAAGAAGAAGAAGAAGAAGAAGAAGAAGAAGAAGAGAAACAAGTAGAAGAAGAAGAAGAAGAAGAAGAGAAACAAGTAGAAGAAGAAGAAGAAGAAGAAGAAGAGAAACAAGTAGAAGAAGAAGAAGAGAAACAAGTAGAAGAAGAAGAAGAAGAAGAAGAAGAAGAAGAAGAGAAACAAGTAGAAGAAGAAGAAGAGAAACAAGTAGAAGAAGAAGAAGAGAAACAAGTAGAAGAAGAAGAAGAAGAAGAAGAAGAAGAAGAAGAAGAGAAACAAGTAGAAGAAGAAGAAGAGAAACAAGTAGAAGAAGAAGACGAAGAAGAAGAAGAAGAAGAAGAAGAAGAAGAAGAAGAAGAAGAAGAAGAAGAAGAAGAAGAAGAAGAAGAAGAAGAAGAAGAAGAAGAGAAACAAGTAGAAGAAGAAGAGAAACAAGTAGAAGAAGAAGAAGAAGAAGAAGAGAAACCAGTAGAAGAAGTAGAAGAAGAAGAGAAACAAGTAGAAGAAGAAAAAGAAGAAGAAGAGAAACAAGTAGAAGAAGAAGAAGAGAAACAAGTAGAAGAAGAAGAAGAGAAACAAGTAGAAGAAGAAGAAGAAGAAGAAGAAGAAGAAGAAGAAGAGAAACAAGTAGAAGAAGAAGAAGAAGAAAAAGAAGAAGAGAAACAAGTAGAAGAAGAAGAAGAAGAAGAAGAAGAAGAAGAAGAAGAAGAAGAAGAAGAAGAAGAAGAAGAAGAGAAACAAGTAGAAGAAGAAGAAGAAGAGAAACAAGAAGAAGAAGAAGAAGAAGAAGAAGAAGAAGAAGAGAAACAAGTAGAAGAAGAAGAAGAAGAAGAAGAAGAGAAACAAGTAGAAGAAGAAGAAGAAGAAGAAGAAGGAGAAGAAGAAGAAGAAGAAGAGAAACAAGTAGAAGAAGAAGAAGAAGAAGAAGAAGAAGAGAAACAAGTAGAAGAAGAAGAAGAAGAGAAACAAGTAGAAGAAGAAGAAGAGAAACAAGTAGAAGAAGAAGAAGAAGAAGAAGAAGAAGAAGAAGAAGAAGAAGAAGAAGAAGAAGAGAAACAAGTAGAAGAAGAAGAAGAAGAAGAAGAAGAAGAAGAAGAAGAAGAAGAAGAAGAAGAAGAAGAAGAAGAAGAAGAAGAAGAAGAAGAGAAACAAGTAGAAGAAGAAGAAGAAGAAGAAGAAGAAGAAGAAGAAGAGAAACAAGTAGAAGAAGAAGAAGAGAAACAAGTAGAAGAAGAAGAAGAGAAACAAGTAGAAGAAGAAGAAGAGAAACAAGTAGAAGAAGAAGAAGAAGAAGAAGAAGAAGAAGAAGAAGAAGAAGAAGAAGAAGAGAAACAAGTAGAAGAAGAAGAAGAAGAGAAACAAGTAGAAGAAGACGAAGAAGAAGAAGAAGAAGAAGAAGAAGAAGAAGAAGAAGAAGAAGAAGAAGAAGAAGAAGAAGAGAAACAAGTAGAAGAAGAAGAGAAACAAGTAGAAGAAGAAGAAGAAGAAGAAGAAGAAGAAGAGAAACAAGTAGAAGAAGTAGAAGAAGAAGAGAAACAAGTAGAAGAAGAAAAAGAAGAAGAGAAACAAGTAGAAGAAGAAGAGAAACAAGTAGAAGAAGAAGAAGAGAAACAAGTAGAAGAAGAAGAAGAAGAGAAACAAGTAGAAGAAGAAGAAGAAGAAGAGAAACAAGTAGAAGAAGAAGAAGAAGAAGAAGAAGAGAAACAAGTAGAAGAAGAAGAAGAAGAAGAAGAAGAAGAAGAGAAACAAGTAGAAGAAGAAGAGAAACAAGTAGAAGAAGAAGAAGAGAAACAAGTAGAAGAAGAAGAAGAGAAACAAGTAGAAGAAGAAGAAGAAGAAGAGAAACAAGTAGAAGAAGAAGAAGAAGAAGAAGAAGAGAAACAAGTAGAAGAAGAAGAAGAAGAAGAAGAAGAAGAAGAGAAACAAGTAGAAGAAGAAGAAGAGAAACAAGTAGAAGAAGAAGAAGAGAAACAAGTAGAAGAAGAAGAAGAGAAACAAGTAGAAGAAGAAGAAGAAGAAGAAGAAGAAGAAGAAGAAGAAGAAGAAGAAGAAGAAGAAGAAGAGAAAAAGGTAGAAGAAGAAGAAGAAGAGAAACAAGTAGAAGAAGACGAAGAGAAACAAGTAGAAGAAGAAGAAGAGAAACAAGTAGAAGAAGAAGAAGAAGAAGAAGAAGAAGAAGAAGAAGAAGAAGAAGAAGAAGAAGAAGAGAAACAAGTAGAAGAAGAAGAAGAAGAAAAAGAAGAAGAGAAACAAGTAGAAGAAGAAGAAGAAGAAGAAGAAGAAGAAGAAGAAGAAGAAGAAGAAGAAGAAGAGAAACAAGTAGAAGAAGAAGAAGAGAAACAAGAAGAAGAAGAAGAAGAAGAAGAAGAAGAAGAAGAAGAAGAAGAGAAACAAGTAGAAGAAGAAGAAGAAGAAGAAGAAGAAGAGAAACAAGTAGAAGAAGAAGAAGAAGAAGAAGGAGAAGAAGAAGAAGAAGAAGAGAAACAAGTAGAAGAAGTAGAAGAAGAAGAAGAAGAGAAACAAGTAGAAGAAGACGAAGAGAAACAAGTAGAAGAAGAAGAAGAGAAACAAGTAGAAGAAGAAGAAGAAGAAGA